>NC_137119.1:35167347-35342347 GCF_949357685.1 Gobio gobio
AGATACTTCATTGAACGGTCTGGTTGTGACGCCCTCGAGATCTGGAGCCTCTGCACAGACTTCAGCACTTACAAGACAGGATATTCCCATCTAAATCTATAAATATACAAATTCTGATGGTGATGAAAAAAACTCTGTTCCAAACACAAGTGAACAAAACAGTACAATACACAGCATAAAAATACATCACACACATAAATATTGAGTAAAATACAATTATAAATAAACTATTGAACAAATATACACTAAACTATTTTGATACAAATATTTTCAATTTTTATATATATGTTTTTATCATATTTTTCATATAGCCTATTATTAATATAAATAATACCACAGATGATATCTGTTTTAATAAATTTTTAAAAAAAGTATATTTATTTATTTCATTATATGTGTCACACAGACAGGACATTCACAGACAGCACATTCTTGTTTGTCTTGTGGCGCTTGAATGGATTATTTGCATGAATAAGAGCGTGATCATATAATGTAATGCTAGGCCAAGGGTGACAGAAAAAATGGATGCTGTGTTAATTGCGTTAAATATTTTTAACGCGTTAAACTGAAAAAATGTATGCGTTAATGTGCTAATTTTGACAGTGTATATATACACTATATTGCCAAAAGTATTGGGACACCCCTCCAAATCATTGAATTCTGGTGTTCCAGTCACTTCCATGGCCACACGTGTATAAAATCATGCATCTAGGCATGGAGACGCTTCTACAAACATTTGTGAACGAATGGGTTGATCTCAGGAGCTCAGTGAATTCAAGCGTGGGACTGTGAAAGGTTGCCACATAAGTCCATTCATGAAATTTCCTCACTGCTAAATATTCCACGCTCAACTGTTAGTGGTATTAAAACAAAGTGGAAGCAATTGGGAACAACAGCAACTCAGCCATGAAGTGGTAGGCCACGCAAAATCACAGAGCGGGGTCAGCACATGCTGAGGCACACAGTGCACAGAAGTCACCACCTTTCTGCAGAGTCAATATTTACAGACCTCCAAACTTTGTGTGGCCTTGAGATTAGCTCAAGAACAGTGTGTGAGAGCTTCATGGAATGGGTTTCCATGGCCGAGCAGCTCATCCAAGCCTTACATCACCAAGTGTAATGCAAAGTGTCGGATGCAGTGGTGTAAAGCACGCCACCACTGGACTCTAGAGCAGAGGAGACGTTTTCTCTGGAGTGACCAATCACGCTTCTCTGTCTGACAATCCGATGGACGAATCTGGGTTTAGCGGTTGCCAGGAGAACGGTACTTGACTGACTGCATTGTGCCAAGCAGTGTTGGGGGTTAACCATTACAAGTAACTTGAGTTACGTAATAATATTACTTTTTCCAAGTAACTAGTAAAGTAACGCATTACTTTTCAAATTTACAACAAAATATCGGAGTTACTTTTTCACATTAATTTGACTGACAGCTCTCCTGCCTAAGTGCAAAGGTGTTGTGTGTAAACATGATGGTTATTGTCGTTCTAGACTAAATGTGAGCATTGATTTATCTCACTCTCACAATAAAGATTCCGTTCTCCTCAAAATGAATAAAATCAGTCAAATGCAAAATCAGAATACTATGCAAACCTCCAATAATTAAATGTTAAATAAAACAACTATGTTTATGCATAATCTACCTGTATATTGAATTGACCAATGTCTTGCTGCTGACCTTTGATGATGAAAATTACTAGATTTTTAGTTTTTATTGGTAAAACTTTTTTCTCCTGCGTCCGATTCCTCCATTATCCAGAATGGCAGCGCAGCAGAGCTGCGCCCTCTACTGTTCATGCGTGAATCTGCATTTTTACCTTATTATTTCAATTTTGGTATGAAGAGGTCTTTACCGTTGCACAAAAATATAACTTTTTTGTTATAAACAAAAACAAGCCCAGCCCAGGTGAGAAAAAGTAACGCAAAAGTAACGTAACGCATTACTTTTCTTAAAAAGTAACTAAGTAAATCAATTAGTTACTTTTTAAGGGAGTAACGCAATATTGTAATGCATTACTTTTCAAAGTAACTTTCCCCAACACTGGTGCCAAGTGTAAAGTTTGGAATTGGGGTATTATGGTGTGGGGTTGTTTTTCAATTTCATGTTTCCAACTTTGTGGGAACAGTGGGATGGCCCCTTCCTGTGCACCAGTGCACAAAACAAGGTCCATAAAGACATGGATGAGCGAGTTTGGTGTGGAGGAACTTGACTGGCCTGCACAGAGTCCTGACCTCAACCCTATAGAACACCTTTGGGATGAATTAGAGCAGAGACTGCGAGCCAGGCCTCCTCGTCCAACATCAGTGCCTGACCTCACAACTGCGCTTCTAGAAGAATGGTCAAAAATTCCCATAAACAAACTCCTAAACCTTGTGGAAAGCCTTCCCAGAAGAGTTGAAGCTCCATATTAACTCCATATGAAAGCCTACGGATTAAGAATGGGATGTCATTAAAGTTCATGAGGATGTAAAGGCAGGCGTCCCAAAACTTTTGTATAAATTTATATATATATAATAAGATGCACTTGGATAAAAAAGAGGCAAAATAATTCAAGTATCCTACCTTTTTGGAATGCTGGAAATTGCTCTTAGGTTTTTTTCTAATAGAGCTATAGAGTTGTGCATAGAGGGATTGCAGTATTTTAACCCCTTAGGCTGGAGTTTATCAGAAGTCAAACATTCATGATGAGTCATCGGCACACATGCTCATTAGAAGCCGCTAATGAACAGGAAGCCGATATCACTGGTGGTCTGTTTGTACAACAGCGTTTGACAAAATATGACAGTGAATGAGCATTGAATAGAATGATATTTGCATACAGAGCTCGCCTTCAGCCAAACACACATACTCTGTGCAAATGCAAATATGCAAATGCAGTCACGAATGCATGGCCAACGCATCGCATGCGCAATGCGCACAGTCCTGTTGCAACAATGTACTTATATACACTCACTGGCCACTTTATTAGGTACACTTTGCTAGTATAATTGCACATTTTGCATGATGTTAGTTGCCATGCTAGTATAGTAAACTCAAATTATCCTGTAGAAAATGCTGTGCTGGTGGGTGTGCTGACATCATAATCCATCCATGCCATTTTAAGAACAAAAACACACAATCAATAAAAGCAGTTCCCTGTTGACACCTGTCTGTTAGATGGACATTAAAAGTGAATTTCCCTGTAGTATTCAGCTCAAGGAAATTGCAACATGTTGATGCGTTTCAGCTTCACCGGATCCCATTCACAGACATTACAGAGCTCAGCAATCAGGGCTAAAACACATGTACGTTCCTCAATTCCTTTAGCCCATAATTCTGATGGAGTCCTTCATTTGAATCATGCTTTCTAAATCTGATCCCATCTCAATTTGAGACAGAAGGCGTGGTCTAATGGTCTAATCATGAGCATCTAATCTGGCTCTTTCTCTGTATTAGAAAGGTCATACATTGTGCAGTCGTGGCCGAGCGGACGTACACGCTTAAAGAATTTTTGCTCTTATCATTTCTGCTCCAGACAGATTCTAGGAAGTACTAATCCTCTAATGGGATGGCATTGAATTGTCGCATCGATTGCGTGCTTGTCTAAAGGAGGGGATTCCTTGGGGAACCAGGGAAATGTGTTTCTGCTCTGCCTCGCCTGTTTTGATAACATTGTTCAAACAGCGTGTCCTCGACCCTGTTTCCGACGTCACGCTTTTCAGTTGAACGAGAGCACTTCATTCAAATAATACAGCTGCCATCCACTTGAAGATAGAAGACGGGAGGCCATTGAGAGGAAAGTCACTAGTCGCCTTTTTTTTTGTTGGCAGAAATGGACAAAACTTAACTAAATGTGCAGCTGCTCCCAAACTGACCAATGTAAATTGGTTCATATTTATTTTCTATAATTCCATATTTATTATCAGTATCAGGACTGTTATTTTATTTTATTTTGATCACAATTTTCTTAGTTAAATAAACACAAAGTCAAAGTTTCTTTTTAAAAAAAGTAAAGAAACAGCCCTCTATGCACACCTTGGCAATATAATTGTTTTAGTTACTAGCCAGACTGATATACTATTTTGTGTGTGTATATGTATATATGAAGTATTGGGACACCTCTCCAAATCACTTAAATTTAGGTGTGCCAATCTCTTCCATGGTCACAGGTGTATAAAATGAAGCTCCTACACATGCAGGCAATGGGTTTCAATGGCCGAGCAGCTGCATCCAAGCCTTAAATCACCAAGTGCAATGCAAAGCGTCGGATGCAGTGGTGTAAAGCATGCCGCCACTGGACACTAGAGAAGTGGAGACGTGTTCTCTGGAGTGACCAATCACACTTCTCTGTCTGTCAGTCCAATGGACGAGTCTGGGTTTGGCGGTTGCCAGGAGAACGGTACTTGCCTGACTCCATTGTGCCAAGTGTAAAGTTTGGTGGAGGGGGGATTATGGGGTGAGGTTATTTTTCAGGGGTTGGGCTTGGCCCCTTAGTTCCAGTGAAAGGAACTCTTAATGCTTCAGCATACCTAGACATTTTGGACAAGTTCATGCTCCCAACTTTGTGGGAACAGTTTGGCCCCTTCCTGTTCCAACATGACTGCGCACCAGTTCACAAGGAACTTGACTGGTGTGGAGGAACTTGACTGGCCTGCACAGAGTCCTGACCTCAACCCGACAGAACACCTTTGGGATGAATTAGAGCAGAAACTGCGAGCCAGGCCTTCCCGTCCAGCATCAGTGCCTGCCTCACAAATGCGCAAATGCGCATCTAGAAGAATGGTCAAAAATTCCCATAAACACACTCCTAAACCTTGTGGAGAGCCTTCCCAGAAGAGTTGAAGCTGTTTTAGCTGCAATGGGTGGGCCAACTCCATATTAAACCCTACGGATTAAGAATGGGATGTCATTAAAGTTCATGTGCATGTAAAGGGAGACGTCCTAAAACTTTTGGCAATATAGTGTATATATTGGGGAACCAGGGAAATGTGTTGCTGAAATCAAATATATCATATCTTCTGCTTGTTCTTAAAAGCTGAATAATTCCAAGTTTGTTCCGTTATTTTGACAGGGAAGAAATATATATCAATAAAAAAATATATATATATATCAGTGGATTGACGGCATGATTTCACTTTGCTTCATCACTGCATGCTGCTCTGGCTCGCATAGTCCAGTCATTTGGGATGGGAATTGGGTCAAACATGTTTCCTGTGTTCTCCATTCATGCAAACACCCAGACCCACACCTGAGACATCACTGATGGCCTTTTGATGCGGCCCTTTGTCCACATGAGTGAAGATCGTAGTTCACTTCAGAGATGCTTTAAGTGGCTCATGAACACAACCGTGACGCATTCTGTTTACTGAATTATAGCTACGTTGCCAGGGCACTTCATGCTGCTCACCATTGGGAATCCAAAGAAAAACGTTTGAATGTTTAAAATGTTGAAGACGTTTCATTTAGCAAGGGGACATTAAACTAAAACAAATCAGGTGTTTCAGAACATATTTATAGTTATTATTATTATGTGGATTTTAGCACTGTTGTAACTCAAGACTGCATCCAGAACTGGAACTATCGTTATTATAATACACTTTCAGCTTATTCACATCAGTTTATTTCTCAGTAGTGAAAAGAATCTGGAGACGGTCAGCAGTAAAAGCGCTTTGCCAATAAAGATAATGGATGAATCTGTTCTCTTTTTTGTCTAAAATGCATTCAGTAGCCACAAACCACCCACAGTATGTTCACAGTTCGGCTTTTAAAGACTCTTACCGAAAAACTCAAGTTTTTGCTTTATGGAATGTTTTTTCCATCAGAAATGCAAATTCTTTGTTTGTTCTTAATTTCTTCTTGAGTGTGGCTTTAAATCTGATCTACATTTATTTATCGTATTTTATTATTTATTTAATTAATTAATTGTTTATTTTATGTATTTTTTTTATTTTATAAAGACAAAAGGCGCATTAAATCCAAACCTATCTTTTTTTCCTAATCAAATTGTGTCCTTTTTTTTGTCCATTTCAGGCTGAGATGTTTGGTGAAACAGTTGGAGAGAGGTGAGGCTTCTGTTGTGGACCTGAAGAAAAACCTAGAATATGCTGCATCCGTTTTGGAGTCTGTCTATATTGAAGAGACGAGGTAAGCAAAACTCTCACACACACATTGTGTATTTCTCTCCCTCTCTTTCTCTTCAACGTTAAATCAACACATTTGGGTTCAGATGTCAGGGTCATGTTGTTCCTAGAGTGCATTAGAATAGTGTAATCCTTAAAGCTGCTCTTAAATCCCTTTGTTGATTTGAAATAAAGATGCAAAAGGAAGGGGGATTGTAGTTTTCTACTGTGTCTCCCCTCTGCAATGAGTGTTCCAGTATTTGATGTGTTTTGTTTCAGTTCTTCAGACAGAAATGGAAAATTTGACCACCATCTGAGAAGGAAATGTCCCCTGCATCAAATTAAATGCTAAATAATTCTGTATTCATCCACTCACCGTCATGTTTTTCCAAACCAGTTTGACTTTTTTTTCATGGAACACAAAAGGAAGATTTTGTTTGTTGATTGTTGCTTTCTATGCAATTGCAATGAATGGAGCTTTCAGACTTCAAAAAGGATGCCAAACGCCATAAAAGTATCATAAATGTAGTACATAGAAGTCTATGTGCTATAATGTGTTTCCCATATCATAACGATGTGAGAGAGGAATTATTAGCAATTATTAGTCTCAACATACACCTTGACTCTGCTTGACATGTTCATGAGAGAATTAGTAATGCCAGATGTTTTAAAGGGGACATTTTTTTAAACTGTTGTCTGAGGTCAACTTATGACGTTTGCGTCGCAAACGTCATAAGTTGACCTCAGACAACAGTTTAATCATCTGCAAACTTTGCGTGGTTTTTACATTCAAAAACATCATAATGAATAAGTAATAGGCTATTTTCGACCCTGGTTTTGAGCCTAGCTCCTCTCTTTTTATGGGTGTGCTGCATTGAAGACTTGGAAGTAAACGCCCACTGCTATGATTGGATTACAGTTCTGTATATTATAATGAGCTTCGGCTCCCCCGTCAGTACACATGAGGAATTGTTTTGAAAACTTCCAATGTGGAGAAACGGCAACCGGAATGATTCACCCACAGGGCTTGCAAAATATCTTTATCAAACAAAAACAATGATTTATCTCTCATCCACCCGCAATTAATTGGAATGTAATTTTTTATTACTTGGCCTGCCCGATCAGTGGATATAACCGCGAACCGTGCATAACAAACACACACACTCGCGCACCCACAAGCCAAGTACATGCACCAGCAAAACTTCACTGCAGACAAATCAGCATGTTCAAAACTTCTGCGATTGTATTTTTCCTTCAAATTACCAATCAAGAGAGTGAACAATGCACATCAAGAAAGGAATGTTATTTCACTATTTAAGATTTAAGTGCGAGCCCTGGCCCATACATGTTCTAGTCTGATCACGAATTGCAGGACAATGAACCAACAACACCTCAAATACAAAGGATACTCCAGCCTGTGACAGCGTGGAAGTTATGTTTAGTTAGACATGTATATTAAATGTAACAACGTTTTTTAATCTCATTCTGTCTGCAAATCCAGTCTCTTGTTTACAAACGAATCCGGTGATTAAGCGAACAAACGCTTAAAAACAATAAAAAATAAAGTTCAACCATGCATTGCTAATACTGGAATCCGAAGAAAGCTTATGCGGCATGTTTATTGCTTGGTCGCTCGATCTGGTTTAGGCCCACATAGGCCTATGTTATCTATCTAACATGTCAGGCGCAAGTCTGTAGGCGGAGCTACAGAATTAGGCATTCGCTGTCTTCGGTTAAGGCGGCGTTTCACTGCACTCTGACGTCAAAGGGAAGAATATTCGCAGATCAAGCGTTTGCTGAGCAAGCTGTCAATAAAAGCTTTTCTTTGACTAACAAGGAAGTTTTCAACTCTGAAACTTACAGGATATTCTTATATTAAGATGACCTTTTCAAAAGCTCAAGGGAAAGTTGATTTCTCAATACATGACCCCTTTGGCTGCAATAATGAAGAGAAAAGGGATCTAACCGTTTTAGTTTTGTTTACAACTCAGAAACAGAACAACCAAAGTAACACGCAATGAGAACTGACAATGACTTAAATACACTGAACAAACTAATCATCTAAATGAACACCAGGTGCAAACACTAATCAGACCATGAGTAACCATAGAAACTAACTAGTATAGGGAAAAAGGAACAAAGGAAACAGAAAAGAGCAAAAACCAACTCATAGTAAAACTCAAACACAAATCAAACATGACATAACCCTGACAATAGAGGTCGAAATTAGTCATATTTATGAGAAAGTTGAAATTATTAGTCATCATTTTGACGACTTGTCCTACATTTGACTTTTGTGTCATAATTATGAGTTCATGTTTTAATGTAATAATATGCTTTTTATCTTATCATAGATGATTTACCAAAGCAATTCATTTGGCAGAAATGGGCTTCCATATTACGTTTAGGTGATCAGATAGTTTTTGAAGTGGAATTGTACATTTTTATCTCTTTCTTTCCATCACTTTTGCTCAGAGGCGTTTTGAAATTGCATCTGACGTGATCGGAAGTGACATGACTTACCCATTTCGTGTCTTTCAGAGTTCAGACAGCAATCGTTTCTTATATATGTGTGTGTGTTTCTGCAGGCGGTTGGTGGATACAGAAGATGAGCTCAGCGACATCCAGTCCGACTCGGTTCCCTCGGAAGTGCGTGATTGGCTGGCATCAACTTTCACACGTCAGATGGGGCTGATGTTAAGACGGTCGGAGGAGAAGCCGCGATTTCGCAGCATTGTGCACGCGGTGCAAGCTGGGATATTTGTAGAAAGGTGTGTGTGGGGTTTTCCAAGGCTACCGGTATGAAGTAAACACATTTAAACCCTATAAACTTTCAAAAAACTGATCCAGAGCTGATACATTTTAAACAGGGACTGACTGACTGAATAGATTGATCTGGACTGACCTGTGACCCTGCTATGCATTTCCTATCTTGTGTCATATTTCCAACACGGCATGCTCCTGAAATATTCATGTTAAAGGGCATCAGGAGTGAAACAAGGGATTTCCCCCTTTTTTCACTTCCCAGAAGCTCTCACACATTGACAGAAGTGCGTTATCTCTTTCTGACAGGATGTACCGACGGACCTCCAACATGGTGGGGCTGAGCTATCCGCCCAGCGTGATCACGGCCTTGAAGGTAATGGAGCGGCCCAATCAGATTCAGGGTTGTGCCCTCAAATGCACATATGCACAAACACACGCACAACCTGGTCACAACATGAATGTGAAACGTGTGAATGTGACATGTTTTGAATGCACAATAGCGTATGTGAGAAACAACAAGAGGGAGATGAAAAAATGAAAGAGTCTCCAGGCGAACAGCCCTATTTAATCAACCGAAGTGAACAATTGATCTTTCCCTCGGCCAGCTGGGTTACCTGCCGCTCACACACACGGTTTAGACAGCACAGAGAGAGTTTAGCCAGTTTTTGGTATAGTCTGATAGCTGTGTATATGTGGACAACACAATTTAATTTCCTTTTCAACACGCAAAATCACACAAGTTGCATTTAAAGGACTGTGGAAAAATAAAAATCCTTACATTTATGTCGGTAGCAAAGATTTCCGGTCATTAAGATGTTTTTTTTTTATAGAAATGTGTACTTTTATTCAGCAAGGACACACTTAATTGATCAAACGTTGCAGTAAAGACATTTATAATGTTACAAAAGATTTATACTTCAAATAAATGTTGTTCTCTTTGAACTTTCTCTTCATCAAAGAATCCAGATTTTATAAAATATCACCGTTTCCACAAAAACATCACAAAGCAACGTTTTCAACATTGATAATAGGAAGAAATGTTTCTTGAGCAGCAAATCAGCATATTAGAATGATTTCTGAAGGATCATGTGACACTGAAGACTGGAGTAATGAGGCTGAAAATTCAGCTTTGCGTCACAGGAATAAATGACATTTTAAAATATATTAAAATAGAAAGCAGTTATTTTAAATTGTAAAAATATTTTATAACTTTACTGTATTTTTGATCAAATAAATGTAGCCTTGGTGAGAATAAGAGAGACTTCTTTCAAAAGCATAAAAGAAATCTTAAACATAGTGTATTAGGCAAAATGCAGGTGCAAATTCAAAATATTCTGCTTTAATTCTTTTCTCCACATGAAATTATAGTCCAATCTGCTGTTATTCGATCAAGAACGCCATTTCAGAGCTGTTATCCGCTGCATCTATTCTCTATCAGCTTCTCATTCATTTTTTCAGCACAGTCATTTCAGTAGTAAGTCTACAATCTTTTACAAATATTCTTTTGTTCCTTTGCCTATTGAAATTCTAAAATTCTTGCTCTCTGCACTAAAAGCGATTTAAGATGTTCTGTCTTCTAAGGCTGTGTTCTGAATAGCATAGTGTCATATTACTTATACAGTATGCTGTGAACAGTACAGTATGACTCACTTCACTTCACCTCACCTTCACTTCACCTCACCTTCACTTCACCTCACCTTCACCTTCACTTCACTTCACCCCCGCACACGCATAAACATACGGTCTTTCAACATTAACATCCACATACTGCAATTGCACTGCACTTTACTTTACGTCCCTATTGTTACTGCGTAACAACCTGTAATAAACCTTGCACATTATACTTCTTTATATATACATATTATATATTTTATGTTAACCACTTATTTTTAAGTCTACAGTTTATCTCACTTATCATCCACATATTTTTTATATTTTTATTTTTATCTTATTTCCTATTTTTATCTTTTACTTGATTTATTTATAATTCTACTTATGTTAATACTTTTTATTCTAACTTTATTCTATTTCTATTTAATTTCTTGTAACTGTTATTTGCACTGTCCATGGAGCGGACCTGTTTACATTTCACTGCCAGTTGTATATTGTGTATATAACTGTGTACGTGACAAATAAAACTCTTGAATCTTGAATCTTGAATCTTGTATGCAGAATTTCACTATGCATCGAATGCTCAGATGGTCATTTCAAAATGTAAAAAAAAATTGAAATAAAAAAACAGAGAGCTACAGTAGGTTTACTTACATCCAATGTAAAAAAAAAAAAAAACACATTAATTTTCTAATAATATACATTGAAGCATCATTCATCTCTTTTCTCGCGGTGTCCGAAATGGTTTGATAACAGATTCCGTGAACCCAGATTCTCTAAACCCCTCCTTTCTGAGAGCCTCCTCTTCTCTGATTGGTCAGATAGCCCAGTCTGTTGTGATTGATCTACAGATTACAGTATGTGTTGGAAACGAAACTCCCATTAGCATATCTGAATTTCAGCTCCTGAGGCTTCCTCAGCGCTTAATACATAGTGCTACAAACAGTAACAGTGTATCAATTCCAATGCGAGTCCTCATCCTTTGGAATATGAAAATATGGAAGTGCATATAATGTGGATTCACAGCGCAGAAAACAGCACAACGACAACACAACGTGCTGCTATAACATGTTGCTTCTCAGCTAAAACTACAGTGTTTGAGGGCGGGCCAAAGTATTAAGTAGACGTTGTTTGTGGGCAGCCAATGAAAACCATAGGCTGGCATTATGCAGATGTGTTGCAATGTTGATTTGTTACGGAAGTGAGACTGGAATTGCTGACGACTTGTTTTCTTTTAGGAGACAAAAACTTGATCTTTGAAATTTTGCAGACCTTTTACATTCACAGACAGCTATATTTCACACTGCATGAAGTAATATTCAAAAAAAGAATAATATAGGGGCACTTCAATAATAATTGTACCTATGTTTTCTCTTGTGATGCATGTAAGCTAGGGTTAAACATTTCGTTTTTTAGAACGCCCAGCATTTGTAAATATTCAAACCCATTTAAATTCCACATGCAACACCGAACAGAACCTTTTTTTTGTTGTTGTTGTTGAGGTGTATGAAAGTCAAATGAACAGAATAATGTGGTGTCCTAGTGGTTAAGCCTCTAGGCTGGTATCACAAAGGGCAGAGGTTCAAACTTTAAAAATGGAAAAGAGATCTCCTGCAGTCCCCTATAAGTCTAATACCCTTAAAGGGATAGTTCACCCAAAAAGGAAAATTCTGTCATCATTTACTCAGCCTTATGTTGTTCCAAACCTGAATTTCTTTCTTCTGTCTCTCTCATTTTTGGTTGAACTAACCCTTTAAGCAAGTCTGATTGCTTTATCTGACTAAAATGTCTGCTAAGTGACAAGGATAATTAACGGAATTCTAATACAGATGTTCTTGTCATACAATAGCAGAAATTGCTGGCTCCGTTCACCTAATCTTAATAGAAATGAAGATAATAAGCTGAAACTAATTAGGCTTCATTTTATATAAAGAGTTTTTAATCCTTGCAAGACCTCTTGCTTTGTCAAAGCCTCATTTGTAAAGATGTGTAGAATCATGTGTGGGTATGGATATGCTGAAGAAACAGCATTTATTCGAAATAGAAATCTTTTGTAACATTATAAAAGTCTTTAGGCCAGATTTACTAAACGGGGTAAATTAGCATGAGAGCGCAATTCCAGAAAAAAGTGCCGATGGGAGTGGACAGTTCTGCACGCGATATACTGACGGCAGCAAATTAATGAACACCGACGCAGCCGGAGCATTTCCATAATGAGACACGTTTTTTTGGGGCTGTAAATAATGGGGCAAACACCACTAGATTGACAAGGGCAAACCTTAGTAAATCACCTTGCATGATTAATTTAAATACTCTCCTCCCATGAATTTTGCATCTGAAAGGGAAACTCCTACAAAATGAATCCACAAAAATAATCCTGTCCATGCCCTCTCAGCGCTAATTTATCACTGTATGTCTTTAGTAAATACTGACAGTAGTTTTTTAATGCCAAAAGAGGGTTTGCACTGAATAAAAGTATTAATTTCTTCAAAAAAATCTTACTGACCCCAGGCTTTGAATGCCAATATATATGTTGTAAAAATAATAATTTGTTGTTTAAGGCACAATTTATAAGATTTTTGGATTAAAATATCCAAAAACCACTAAAACAATGTTATATACTGTATTTTGTTGACTTACATTATCTCAAATGTTTCAGAGAATGTTTAAATCCAGAGAAATACGATTATTTAACCAGAACACGCACCGTGTCTGTGTGTCACCTATCAGAGGCCGCGTTTCCATTACCCTTCAAATTACGCAAATTGAAATTTGATATTATAAATATAAAATGTATACATTTATATTTAAAATTATAAACAGTAAACTGTCTACTTTTATTTGTGTACACTCAATAACAGCAAAGGCCGTGGATTTTGCACTCCACTCCAAACGCTGTCTTCATTTCAAAAATATATTTTGTTTATTAAACGCAAAGTTTTTCATTTCAAAAGCATTTCTAAATTCAGTTTATATTTCCAACAAACGAAGCCAAAATAACGAAGTGGTAAAAAAACCCTTTGAGTTACCACCATGCAAATTCAAACTTTTCGCTCGTCTCTGTATGTGGCAATGCGTCACAATAATCTGGCATATGTAAAAGTGGATCATTCTTTACAGATGATGGTATGTTTGGACAGAAGATGAGTTCTTTATTAAACTTATAAAAAAAAAATAGAATAAAAAATGCCACAATTTATCATAACACCTCATGTGTGCCACTCAAAGGTGCTTTCCTTGCCATCAGTGCTTGGATAACACACACGTCTCATTAAAAATAATGGCGTGCGGTGGCTGGGATATACATAAACCTAACAATTGTTATTTTGGAATGATTTATCATGAGAGGAAAAAAATGGTTTTAGTCGCATAACATCAGTTAATGGAAATGCCGTCACTGCGCAATATTTTTTATAGACTATTAGAAAATATCGCAAAAGTTTTGCGCAAATCTGTAATGGAAACGCGGCTACTGAAATCATACCTGTGTTATCCTCAACTGTTTGGATACATTCATCCCCAGAAAACTAATATTTTTTATACAGCTCAACACAGTTAATCTTCTTGTTTAAATCTCGTTTTCTGGATTTACCGCGAGTACCATGTTTTACCATCTCTAATATTGATCTAGCTTACTCCGGTGTGAACAAGTGTCTCATAGTAGCCGCTGAGCGAACGTACAGAGTAGCATTATAACATAACTTTCAACACACTCAAATGTATCTAATATTATAAAACAGCATTGCATTACCCCACAGACACATGAGCGGAAGAAGCGGAAGCGCTCGTCTGTGGCATAATAAAAACTCCATGAAATCAAGGCGTCATCAAGCTACACCTTTCTTTTGAATAAGCGACGAAAAATTACACATTGTGGCTTCAATATTTAGAATGACTATTTTTACACTTTTGTCACTTAAAGTCATTAGAAAAAGTTTATATAAGAACATTTTCATCTCAGTTTCTGCCTCACTTTTAACAAATCTGAAATCAAATCTGATTGTACGAGTGTTTTATAAATGCGGCTGCAGGTTTGGACTGGATGTCCTGGCAGCTTCGCAGCAGGATTTTGGCCTCTCTCTTTCTCCTGTTCTCACCGCAGTCAGTGAATCTGCATATATATCTCTGCGTATAGCCTAAAGCTATTGAAAGCTCTCAGCCGTGACTGAGACAGAGTGCAGGACAAATATTCCAATCTGAGGATGTGAATATTTAATGTACCATTTTGCAAATGTTCATTGCAACCAACTAATCAAACCTACATAGAACTTTCTTTGAAAGTGATGAGATGAAATAACAGAGGGTCAAACTCAGAGTAGATGGGAGGGAGAGCGAGAGAGAGAGAGAGAGAGAGAGAGAGAAATGAATAAACCACAGGCGGCCATAATGTGGACCAAATCCCCTGTATTATTACTGATGTTCATTTCATGACTCAGGATTGAACTGTAGAGCGATAGAATCACACATCATTCATCATAGACCCTGTTTATAAGGGAGGTGAAAGTAATTTATACGTTATAAAAAAAGAAATGAGCTTGGTATTACTACATTATGTAAAAGCAGCAATTTGTAAGACTCCGGG
This sequence comes from Gobio gobio, assembly GCF_949357685.1. Taxonomy (NCBI): domain Eukaryota; kingdom Metazoa; phylum Chordata; class Actinopteri; order Cypriniformes; family Gobionidae; genus Gobio; species Gobio gobio. The sequence continues at coordinate 35,182,406 of NC_137119.1, forward strand.
ACCGTGGACATCTTATCCCGTTTATAGGCGTCATCAAATGAAGTCTGAGAAGTTGCTCTTTCAGAACTCAGAAGATAGAGATCTCATTTGCGATTTTTCTGTCCTTATGGGAAGTTACTAAAAGTTATACACAATTATATACACTACCTTTCAAAAGTTTGGTGTCAGTTTCCGTGAATGATGCATTCAATTTATCAAAAGTGACAAAGACATTTATAATGTTACAAAATATTTCATATAAATGCTGTTTTTTTTTAGCACAAAATCAGCATATTAAATTGATTTCTGAAGGATCATGTGACACTGAAGACTGGAGTAATGATGATTTTAAAATATACTCAAATAAAAAAAACAAAGTTATTTTAAATTGTAATATTTCACAATATTACTGTTTTTGCAAATCCAGCCTTATGAGCATAATAGACTTCTTTTAAAAATGTTTATAAATCTTAAAGACCTGACAGTTTTTGAACAATAGTGTATTTCATGTTCAAAAAGTTGATATAGATATGATAATAAAGGTAAAGATGTTAATAGACTGACAGATCTGTCTGTTTTGTTGTTGGTCTAGCACGTGGACACGTGGTCGTTTGACGTCTTCACACTGAATGATGCCAGTGCAGATCATTCGCTGAAATTTATTTTTTATGAACTTCTGACCAGATATGACTTAATCAATCGCTTTAAGGTAAGATGCTCTCTCTCTTTTGTTTCCATTAGAAGACCACTTTACCTCAGAGTGCTTTGCTTTGTAATATCATGTCGATCTGATAAATTATAATAAGGTAATGTGAAAGAGTAATGTATTTTTATATTTGCCATCATTCACCATCAGGTTTGAAATCAGATTTACAGGATGTTTGAGTTCAACCATCCATCATAATTACATTTTATAGCAAAGGAACCAACATCCAGATGATCATCTACAAATGGCTTTAATCAAAAGGACAATTCTTATTTTTTATGAAATATTGCAGTATTTATTATAAATGATTCATCCGTGCACATCATTATTTTTTATAATTCATGTGCCCTTGTAATCTTCAATCAAAAAACCTTCCCCTCCTCTTCTCTGATGACATGTTTACTGGCGTGAGGGCGGGGCAACCTGTCACTCACATGAGATCAACCACTAGCAAACCACAACCATCCAACAATCCAATCAATTCCCGATGGACAAAATCAAGTCCCGCCCTACATTTTTTTCTTGTTTGAGAAATTTCACTAGGAAATACGGCACAATAGGGAGGAATAGACTATCGCAACTTCTGTTTCATGGCCTTTTGTGCATCTCCTCAGATCCCTGTTTCTGCTCTGGTGTCTTTTGTGGAGGCCTTGGAGGTGGGCTACAGCAAATACAGAAACCCATACCATAACCTTATCCACGCCGCCGACGTCACCCAGACAGTTCATTACCTTCTGCTCAAGACCGGCATGGTTGTAAGTCCAGAGTTGCACCACCAGGGGCCAGTTGCATAAACTTAGCCATTGTGTTTAGACTTAGTCTTAAGAACTAATTTGACACACTAGCAATTAGTCAAGAGGTAATCAGTCTAACTTTTCTGATTCAAATTAGACCAATCTAACTTTAAATGTAACTGACTTTAAAAAGTTAAGAACAGTCTTGAAGAAAAAAATAAACGACTAACTTTTAAGACTAGTCTAAGCAGTTTATGCAACCGGCCCCAGAAACCTTCTTCCCAAATGTCTCCTAGGCCCTATGAATTGAATCAATCCTGCCTTTGGGGATTTGTGTATGTTTTTGTGAGCTTGGGGAAAATAATCATGTACACCGAGTCCCCTCGGTTGTTTATTATTATTATTTCTACTGAACTGAGCTGTTGAAGGATGTTTTATTAAGCCTGACACTGCACTTGAGGTATTTATTGAGGTTGGGGCCCTCAGAACGGTCCGTTCTCGCTTCATAATGCCGCACATATACCAATCAATAGGAAGTTAATCTCCCTCGACGTCTCAAAACACGCTCCTGTCACTCCCGCCGCGGGCTCATTAACCTCTCTGTGATGTGTGGACATCACACTGGCATTCTGACAAATGATTTGCCCCCTAGCATTTACACCGCTGATGATTTATTTTTGTTATTCGGGCTCTTTGGTGATTTAGTGCTAATACAAGATAATGTTATGCACAGAAGAATGAATGTGCAGAAGAATAAGGAACCAATATAATACATTTTCATTTCCTTTATGCTTATCTTCAATTCAGCAGAACAATATTATTATTTATAAGAAGAATGCTTAATGGGCCTTTAAACTTTCTGATAACGAAGTTGGTTTTTGTACATTTTCTGAAGAAAGTTTAACACAAAAGGTGTTTGGCAGTTGCAAGGGTGGCCTATTCTGTGTGGTCGTCAGGGTGGTCGCTAGACACAAAAACATCTTTCTATTGAGTTAAAGTCTGCTCTTTAAAATGATCATTACAACACAGTAAGTGTGGTGTAGTTTCATTCATGAGCAAATGACTCTTTTGAGCTGTTCTATTTAGTGAATCAAAAATATACAGGGTGACCAGTGTAGTTTGATTCCTGAACATATGATTCTTTAGAGCCTGTTCTTTTTAGTGAATCAAAATTGTATAGGGTGACCAGTGTAGTCTGATTCCTGTACATATGACTCTTTAGAGCCACTTATTTTTAGTGAATCAAAATTGCATAGAGTGACCAGTGTAGTCTGATTCCTGTACGTATGACTCTTTTGAGCCTCTTCTTTTTAGGGAATCAAAATGTATAGGGTGACCAGTTTAGTCTGATTCCTGAACGGATGACTCTTTAGAGCCGGTTCTTTATAGTGAATCAAAATATACAGGGTGACCAGTGTAGTCTGATTCCTGAACAAATGACTCTTTAGAGCCGGTTCTTTATAGTGAATCAAAATATACAGGGTGACCAGTGTAGTCTGTTTCCTGAACAAATGACTCTTTAGAGCCGGTTCTTTATAGTGAATCAAAATATACAGGGTGGCCAGTGTAGTCTGATTCCTGAACGAATGACTCTTTAGAGCCGGTTCTTTATAGTGAATCAAAATGTATTGGGTGAACGCTGTAGTCTGATTCCCGAACGTATGACTCTTTTGAGCCAGTTCTTTTTAGTGAATCAAAAATATACAGATCGAGCAGTGTAGTCTGATTCCGACTCTTATGACTCTGTTCTTTTAATGAATAGTTCAAAAAGGCGACTTACTGGTTTGAATCAGTCTCAAATACTATCCTGTACATTATAGCATTAGCAGAGAGAGAATTACTTTCATTTTCTGGTAAAAATGGACATTAAAGCTGAAATATATCCTAAAGAATTAGAACCGAATCAAGCTTGTGAATCAGAATTGAATTGACTGTATCAAAGCACTGTAAAATTAAAGGATTCTGCAGCATTTTTCTTGTTGTCTTCCAGAATTGGTTAACTGAGTTGGAGATCTTCGCTATGCTGTTCGCCGCGGCTGTGCACGATTATGAACACACTGGCACTACCAACAACTTCCACATACAGACCAGGTACTATTGAAAGTAAAGACCAGTATCATTCAGTTCAGCAGATCCAATACATCAGTGGCCTTGAACAGAACTTGTGTGATTTACAGATCCGACACAGCCATACTATACAATGACCGAGCCGTACAGGAAAACCACCACGTGAGCGCTGCATATCGCCTCCTGCAGGAAGACGATGAAATGAACATCCTCTACAATTTGTCAAAAGATGACTGGAGGTTAGAACGTGTGACACACCTCAAATTAGCTGAATCAGTAATCTTAAAAATAAAAGTTCCAGTTAGAAACTAAAATGGTATATACAGCATGATGCCACAGGAGATCATTTTAAATTTTTTGGTTCTGGTGCTTTTGGGTTTTGATGCAACAGACCAGTAAATAAAATCATCCCCTTGCTATGGATCCATTTCTTATCCTATAAAGGTTGCTATAATATTTTCATGTATAAAATATCAAATGTATAATGAGAATAATATATCATGATAAATAATGAAAAATAATTATATGTAAAATTTATATTATAAAATATATACATTTTAATATATTTATATTAAAATATACATTCAATGTATATAAAAAATATGAATATTACATGTAAATATTATATGTAAAATAGTTTTTTTTATTATTAAGTTTTCAGTGTATTTTTTTTACTAGTACAGTACTTTTAGCTAGGAATAGACTTTTGTCCACTGTAGTGGACATTATATTTTTTATATATTATAGTTCTAAGTCTGGGTGTCCTGTAAAGAGCACATTCAGGGTTTTGCAGAGATACCAAATGTTTGGAGGTTTCACCAGGACAACAACAACTTATTGGTATTTAAAAACGACTGACTTTAATGTTTAGCACTCTTATGGAAATATGATAATTTGTAATTATAATTTAAATCGGATACATTTTCAAATTGTTTGTTATAAGACAACATATCAGGAAAATGTTATGGGGTTTCTAATCAAAATATGACTTCCTATTACAAAACAGGGCATTGATTTCAGAAATGTTCACTGTAGTAGACGCCAGGACTTAAATCATGTTTATCAGGCATTTTGGAGACGTAACAAGTGAATAGGGAAAGAATGACATATCAATATTCCTATGAAATATTAGATATTATTATGAAAATGTTGCCAATTATTACTCCCATTATTACACTCCTATTTTCATTACATGTTGCACCAAGAACACATTAATATACAAATTAGATGCAGTGTATAGATACATTGTATTTAATGGGAAATGTATGGCCAAGTATGGCCATTTTACCCACATATTGCATAAAGTAAAATGGTATACCAATGCATTTTGTTATATCTTTCATAACATAGTTCAGAATCATCTTTCAACAAAGTTTGTTTAAAATAAATCCTGAAACCTAAAAATTGATTGGTGAATTAAAAATAAATCCCATTGTTTTTGCCTATAGTCCTGGTGTCAACTACAGAGGACATATCATAACATATTAATAAAATATATATATATTTTTAATGTGTTTCTTATGCTCTAAACAATGTAATAAAATGAAAAAAATTAAATACTAAATTCAAAAACTTTTTTTTTTCTTGGTCCCAGGAGGATAAGGGGGGCACAAAACTATAACTGTCAGTAGAATAAAATAGTCATTAATCTCATGATATCTGACCAGGATGTTAAATCTAATATTATTTATTAGATTACTAATATGCTTACATCAAGAACCTATAAAATGCTCATTAAAAATTGACTGAAATTGAGTATATAATCTGTCCTGTGCCAGATTTAGACTTAGGTGTATATCAAATCAAAATATATGTATTTATATATAATCAAAAGATTAAATCAACTCAAGAACCCTGTACATCAAAACTGGTTCTTGATAAAAAATAGAGTTCTTTACTGAATGTAAGATGCTGTAACTGGTCAATACTGAAAACTTCTCTTTCTGTCAGAGAATTGCGGGCCCTGGTGGTGGAGATGGTCCTGGCCACCGACATGTCCTGTCACTTCCAGCAGATTAAAGCCATGAAGAACTTCCTCCAGCAGCCAGAAGCGTAAGTTCGGTCACACACATCAGGGTAACGAGGAGGAAGCTAATCACACACTGTTCATGCGAAAACATTTCTGCATCTACAGATATTCATATCCACATAATGAGAGGTTGGACAGAGTGTTTATAGCAGCTCTGAGGGGCTGAACATCTCTGTCCTCTGCAGGATTGATAAACCCAAGGCCTTATCCCTGTTACTGCACACCGCTGACATCAGCCACCCTGCCAAAAACTGGAACATGCACTACCGCTGGACCACCTCACTGCTGGAGGAGTTCTTCAGACAGGTCAGTGTCCCGAGACGTTTGAATTTCAGTGTAACGTCTTATATTCTAATTATAGAAGCATATAAGTCTCATTAAAGCTTATTCTAGGTCATGTTTCACCTCAAAATTAAAAGAAAGAAACCAGAATTTATATTTTACCTAAAGAAAGAAATATATACAGTATATACACCCATCAGGCATAACATTATGACCTAATATTGTGCTGGTCCCCTTTTTGCTGCCAAAACAGCCCTGACCTGTCGAGACTCCACTAGACCCCTGAAGGTGTGCTGTGGTATCTGGCAGATTCTTTAAGTCCTGTAAGTTGCGAGGTGGGGCCTCCATGGATCGCACTTGTTTGTTCAGCACATCCCACAGATGCTCGATTGGATTGAAATCTGAGGGATTTGGAGGCCAAGTCAACACCTCAAACTCGTTGTGCTCCTCAAACCATTCCTGAACCATTTTTGCTTCGTGGCAGAGCGCATTATCCTGCTGAAATAGCCACAGCCACCAGGGAATACCGTTTCCATGAAAGGCTGTACATGGTCTGCAACAATGCTTTGGTAGGTGGTATGTTTCAAAGTAACATCCACATGGATGGCAGGACCCAATTTTTCCCAGCAGAACATTGCCCAAAGCATCAAACTGCCTCCACCAGCTTGACTTATTCCCATAGTGCATACTGGTGCCATGTGTTCCCCAGGTAATGTGGTCCAGTTCTGATGCTCACGTGCCCACTGTTGGCGCTTTCGGCAGTGGACAGGGGTCAGCATGAGCACCCAGACTGGTCTGTGGCTATCCAGCCCCATACGCAACAAACTGCGATGCACTGTGTATTCTGACACCTTTCTATCAGAACCAGCATTAACTTCTTGAGCAATTTGATCTACAGTAACTCGTCTGTTTGATCGGCCCACATGGGCCAGCCTTCGCTCCTCATGTGCCTCAATGAGCCTTGGCCGCCCATGACCCTGTTCACCACTGTTCCTTCCTTGGACCACTTTTGATAGACACTGACCACTGCAGACCAGGAACATCCCCAAAAGAGCTGCAGTTTTGGAAATGCTCTGACATTTAGCCATCACAATTTGGCCCTTGTCAAACTCGCTCAAATTCCTTACACTTACCTATTTTTCCTGCTTCTAACACATTTACTTTGAGGACAACATGTTCACGTGCCGTGATGAAGAGATAATCAGTGATTTTCACTTCACCTGTCATGATCGGTAATAATGTTATGCCTGATCGGTGTATATCTATATATGTAAAAATATTCTGATATTATTTCAATTAATAATTAAAAATGACACTCCAATTTTGCTACTATTATATTAAATTATATTATTAATTAATTCTATTATATTATATTATACATAAAATGTATTAAAGATTAATTGAACTATACTGTAAAGTATTTATACAAATGGTATTATTTGTTTTACTTCATGTAATGCATGCTTATTTTAACAATAAACATTTTGATAATTTTATCAATATAACAGAGTGGTGAGAATGTATTTATTTATTTATTTATTTCAATAAGATTTTAGGGCCTGTAATGGACTGTAATTGTCTTAAAACTACTGTGAAAATGCAAATAATAATAATTATAATAGTCTTCCATTTCCAAATGCAAAATATGTTTTCTTGTTTGTTTGTTTTTTTGACAAGAATAAATGCTGAAATATGTATACATAAACTACAGTAACTGTATGTAAACAAATCAAAATATCCAAATCTACAGTTGCCCTCAAGGATATCCTGTTTACTAGCTACAAAGTAAGTGCCTCAAACAAAAATCGAAATGCCTCTGATTTGAATTTCATTTGCCGAAAACCTTGCAAATCCATCCTAGCTCTTCCTAGGAAGTGCTCATCATTGCAGCAGACCAATTCCTTGTAAACACAGCTTTGTTTCCCAGTGGGCCTATAAAAACCCTGTGACTCCCGGAAATTGTGTTCACAATCAGACTGGAGATTGAGGTTTTGAGAAAGCTCTTGCTATTTTTGTGCGCAGAATGCACCGTGAATGGCCTGTGGGCGTGCTGTCTGAAGCTGAGAGCAGTGTCCTGTTGACATTTTTATAGTTCTTCAATCATACAGTGAGCGTTCTCTCTTCTCTCTCTCTCTCTCTCTCTCTCTCTCTCTCTCTCTCTCTCTCTCTCTCTCTCTCTCTCTCTCTCTCTCTCTCTCTCTCACTCTCTCTCTCTCTCTGTCATTTCATTGTCCATATCCCCATTCTGTGGCCATCATCACTCTATGATCTAATCTCAAATTGGGACTTAATCTTATTTAGCATTCCAAACCTGTAACGTCCACTGTAAAAATCCCATTAATCTCCTCTAAACATCCATTTCCCGCATTCTAGCCTCAAAATTTGAATCTCGGCTGCTTCACTCTATTCCATCAGCTTTTGCATCTCTATGAAGATGTAGAAAGTCATTCAGAATTGCTCTCAAATGCGTTTTCTTTCTTGTTTGATTGAATATATAATGCAGTAGAGCCGAGTTTCCTTGCTAAATGAAAATGGATCTAATTCTGATATTAACACAGTGTGTTTTTAAGAGATGATTATCTTTCCTATAGTGCTAAACCAATTAACTCGCCATCGTCTGATTTGATATCACACTGGTCCCATCTTGGTGTTCATACAAAAGTGAAATTGAATCTTTGATCTATAGACGTTTAGGCTAATAACCGATCAGTTCATTGCAGGTAAATCACCCCCAGAAATTATAATTTGTAATTTCAGGGTCAGGATGAAATATCGTTCAGCGTTGCTCAAGGAAATTGATGATGACCGTGAAAGGTGTGATCAGCAAAACATCCGGTGGAACGTAATTTGTTAAGAGTCTATTTCCTTTAGAGGTCATAGCTTTATTATTTGGCCAAAAGCAAAGACAATCATAGCAAAGATGATTACAGCTAACGTTTCTCAGGATTATCTATGATATTTGCAAATGAAGTGTTATGGACTGATTCAGAGGAATAATGAGAATGCAGCTGAGCTGAGCTGAATTGAAATGAACTGAAAAAGTCTGGATTGGTCAAGTACTATAGGTGACATATCATGAGAAATCTAATTTCTTGATCCGTTGAAATAAATGTTGATATACTATGTAAACAAGATGTAAGTTTCAGAACTCAAAAGTGCGAAATTAACGGAGGGTCACATTACAAAACGTTTTACTATGCCTTAAATGCAAATTTAGAGACAACAGTGTCAGTGAAATGCAACATGAGACATTAGAAACGAGTACATGTGTGTCATTTACAAATAAGCAGGAATCTTGCGGGGAAAATATGCACTAAAAGTGCATTTTTGCATATTGCATATTGTTAGCATGCATAAAATGCTAGATTTGAAATTAGTTTTAGCACAACAAAGTTGACTAGTTTATTCCAAAAAAAATTATAAAATAAATAAAAAATGAAACGACTATTAAACATAATATATCATTTGAGATGTGGTTAAAATAATCATTGGTCTGGGGTGACGGAATGGGGGGCTTATTAGACTGCGTAGCCTATAATAAAAGATAATGAATTTCAAACATGAACCAAACATAATTTTATTCAAAGATCAACAGTCTGTCATTAGTCTTTAGCCATTTTTCTGTCTTTTTTTTGTTTTTTTCTGCCTCAAAAAAAACACCATTAAAATCGTGAACTCAAAAGTCATTGTGAAAAGAAAAAAAAACAATGACTGTTGTAAGTAACAGTGCGTAAATCAGACCTGTCTGTATATCCTAACGCTAATAAACTTAAACGAAAATAACGAAATAATTGTGTAGTGAAGTATTTTTTTGTACACAGTGCCGTGAACAATCAATCACTTTACGCGTGCATCACTGTCCTACTCGTAGCTGCAGCAACTTGCGCTCTCTTCATCAAGGCTTATTACAAAAATGTGGACAAAAAGGTTGTATTGTCTTTACTTTCATCGCTTAAGGCTGTGGCAATCCATGGATACTTCCCCACCCACTCCTCCCGGTACCTGCAGAGGCGTTTTTGCTTTTTAGCAGCGCGTTGGGGTTCCGGTAAGCTACACCAGCCATGCCAACGGAATGAATGAAAATTAGATTATCAATGCACATCTAAATTCGCGCCTAGCAAGTATTTTTTTTTTACTTAGAATTTTTTTTTGCTTTAGTATAATTTTCTTTAGTATAATGGTGAGTTTCCAGACCCAACATCTTGATGTGGGTCTGGCTTGTCAGGCTAACTGAACGCTTCTCCAGAGAGGAATCCTTTTATTTTTAATATTTAAAAATGTTTGTGTGCTGCTGCATGTCCCTGTGTGTAATAAGCAGAGTGCACCCGCATATAGGCGCATATTACTAACACGCCCTTAAAAACAACACCAAAAATACTGCTATTGACTTTAGACCAGGTTTTTGTTGGTCAATGGCACAGTCGGTTTCAGTTGCCTCAGAATAGCAACGCGCCAACAATGCACCTGAACACACCTCGTTTTCAGACCAGCACGCCCATGGGCGAACAGATGGGCGCGAGTACATTTGCTATTTAAACAACATGGCGCTGGAAAATGATAACTGCGTCCGGCTGAAACTAGCAAAAAACACTTGCGTCACACCTGGCGCTGCATTGCGCCGGGTGTATGATAGGGCCCTTTGACTTTCTGGTTCAACAACAACAACAAAAAAACGTAACTACCTAGTGGGAAAAAATTAGGTTGGACTTTCTTTGACAGTATGTGTACATAGAGTACCTAAGAAAAGTACCCAGTAATATAAGGTGACTACATGGGTTAAGGTTAGGTTTAGGGTTAGTGAAATAACTATAATAAGTACATAGTATGTACATGGGGAACAGGACTGTAAAATAAAGTGCTACCAGAAATGTTCAAATCTATTAAATGCTCAACTAAAAAGATGCTGGTGCTAATTGGTACTTGTGCTTTTCTACTTTGTGTTACAGGGTGATAAGGAGGCAGAGCTTGGACTTTCTTTCTCTCCTTTATGTGACCGCAAGTCTACCATGGTGGCCCAGTCTCAGATCGGTGAGTGATCATCAGGCTTATGTGTGAATTAAAAGGATATACACACATACATGTATTATAATGCTTTGTTTCACTTCCCTAACAGGGTTCATTGATTTCATCGTGGAGCCCACCTTCTCTGTGCTGACAGACATGATTGAGAAAATCGTGACTCCGATGATCGAAGAGGCAGCACCCGCTGGCCTGGCTGGATTCAGGCGGTCCAGGTGAGGACAATTGAATCGGTGGCAATAGCACTGGACTATTAAATTATTAAAGCTCCATGTTTAAAGAACTGACATTAAAAAGTTTGGTGTCAGTTTTTTTTTTTTTTTTTTTTTTTTTAGCCAATTAAAGGAGTAGTTCACTTCAGAATTAAAATGTCCTAACAATTTACTCACCCCTATGTCATCCAAGATATTCATGTATTTCTTTCTTCAGTTGAAAAGAAATTAAGGTTTTTGAGGAAAACTTTCCAGGATTGTTCTCCATGTAGTGGACAATGGGGTACAACGGGTTGAAGGTCCAAATTGCAGTTTCAAAGGGCTCTACACAATCACATCCAAGGAATAAGGAATCTTATCTATCGAAATGATCTGTAAAAAAATTATATTAATACTTGTTCTCAGCAAAGATCAAAGATGCATTAAACTGATAACAAGTAACAGTAAAACATTTATATTTCAAATAAATTGTTATTTCGAGGAGATTTTTCTTTCTATTCATCAAAGAATTTTGAAAAATCTATCATGGTTTCCACAAAAATATTAAGCAGAAAATCAGCATATTAGAATGATTTCTTGAGGATTACGTGACACTGAAGACTGGAGTAATGATGCTGAAAATTCAGCTTTGCATCACAGGAATAAATTACATTTTAAAATATATAAAAATAGAAACTTTTTTTTTTTCATAATTGGAAAAATATTTCACAATATTCCTGTTTTTACTGTGTTTTTGATCTAATAAATAAATGCATCCTTGGTGAGCATAAAATACTTTATACAAAAATCTTACCAACCCCAATTTTTAACGGTATTGTATATATGAAAATAATTTAAGACCATCCTTCAGTTTGTAGAAACAAGCTAAAGTCATGTGTACAGTAATTGACTTACAATAGAAGTCTATAGGGTGAGGTATTGCACAGGGATAAAAATACACCTTTTCTGAAAGTATAGCCACAAGAATTAAGATAAAGTCAGTATTAGCCTAAAATTTCATCCAATCAAAGTACATTCATGACCATGTTAAGCCAGTAAAGCAGGTCATTTTACATAAAAAAGACAGCAGAAATTCACTGTGAAAATGCAGAAACCACCCACAGGAATTACGTCAGTTACCAGAAGTTTCTCTGAAAAGTTGACTGGAAATTATTTCCTGTGGCAATCAATGACAGTTTTGAGGGGTCCCGCAGTCCTGGAATTATACATTTCGGAAAAGTCATGGGAATTTCTATAGTGAAAAGATATTTTTCTAGATAAGCTCTGATCCAAAATGTTTTATCAACAAGATATTGCTCTTGTGTAAATTGAATCTTCAGTGAGTCAAAGAGGTTCACAAATAAATCGGAATGAGTTTAGCAAATTGATCAAAATTAAAATGGAAAACAACTGGAAAAGTCATGGAAAATAATTGGTAAAAATGTGGGAACCGTTTGTCTAGAACTTAACTTACTTTACTACTTTACTTCCACACTCCACAATCTTTGATGAGGTCATTATGTGTGAATCTACCAAACATGCTTGGGTTTCCCTATGTCAGGTAAGTGTCGTGGTATTTTGTCCCAGCGGACACACCTAGTCATGGAAACTCTTGGTATCCTTTATCAGCTTGACAACTAATAACATTACACTTAAAAGTGATGTACTTCCATATAATCCAAAGACAAACATTTACTAAATAAGCTAAATAAACAATCTCTCTGTTTTGTATGTGTGTGTTTGTGCAGTCTGAATAACATCCCGTCGGATGGTAAACGGTCTAGTGTGAGAAGCACTGGTTCGGAGGGCGGCACTTCCCATAACTGCTCTATAAACGCCATCGATTATAAGACCTTCAAAGGCACCTGGAACGAGGAAGTGCATAAAAACCGAGAAAAATGGAAAGCACAAGCCGCCAAAGGTAGAAACGCACACATATACACACATAAACACTTTCATATCAAGATAAATCGCATTGTAAATTATTAGTAGAGCTTGCTACTGGCACTCATACTAAGGGTTGGGGATTTTAACAGGCCCCCAACACTAAATATTACAATTTGGCTTGTAACTTATGCCGAACATACATAAATGATACATCAAATTGTGCAGCTAGATGCATCCAAGCCATATCTAGAGAACAGAAAAACATTGAGACTAAGGGCTCGTATGACTTGGAGAAGTAAGCGAAGCCATAGCAACCACAAATCATCCACAATACCTTTGTATGCAAGGACAAGCACTAGTCTTTTCTTCAGAAACTGTACAAATCTAGTCTCAGAAATATTGTCATTCAAGAGCTCAAGCTGTACAAATAAACAAGAGTAAATCTTCCTAGCATGACTCCAGATCCCCATTTGGCACAGATTTCGTACATAAAACATGTAATATTAAATCATGACTATGTGCAGTGACATACGACGTGACCGCAGATCTCAGAGGAACACTTTATCATTTAAAAAAAAAATGTTTTCTGGCAATAGCATTCTTTTGCGGTCACATTATACATTGTATATGTTTCATTCGTGTCTATTCAAATGCAGGAGAACAGAAACGCAAGGATATGCCACAAGTTTTTAAACTCTGACCTGTACATTTGAATAGCGTTTGACCAAAAGATGATCAATCCTTCTAATATGATTATTTGCTGCTTTTATTATTATCATCAACATTGAAAACATGACCTCTTGGCTCCATACAAAGAATACACCATCATATATTTAAACATTTTGAATATGAAATGTTCTTTTTTTATAATTTCTGTACATTATGCCGTTCAAAAGTTTGGGTTCAGTAAGAAAGAAATGAATACTTTTACTCAGAATGGACACATTAAATTGACACATTGAATTGAGTTACAGTAAAGACATTTGTGATGTTACAAAAAAAAAAATTTTCAAAATAAATGCTGTTCTTTTAACGTTTTTATTCCTCAAAGAATCCTTTAAAAAAACGGGGCATAAATATTAAGCATCACAACTGTTTTCAACATTGATAATACTAAGAAATGTTCAAATCAGCATATTAGAATGATTTCTGAAGGATCACGTGACACTGAAGACTGGAGTAATGATGCCGAGAATTCAGCTTTGCATCACAGGAATAAATTACATTTTAAATTAATAATAATACGTCACAATATTTACTGTATTTCTCAAATAAATGCAGCCTTGGTGAGCATAAGAGACTTATTTTAAAAAATATGACTGACCCAAAACGTAGTGTATCCGAAACAGAAGCATGATAGTGCGACCCATATCCTGTTGGCCAGTAAGGATGAACTGAATTTATCTGTGTTAGATCTAGAAGAGAAGGCTAAAGAGGAAGAGATCGAGGAGAAAGAAAAGAAAACGGACACCGACACACACAGCAGTGATGAAAATACTGAAGCAGAAGACAAAATCCACACGGACTCGAGTGTGAAATCTCAAGGCAAACTGAAGGAAGACACAAGAGAAGAGAAGGATGCAAAGACAGGCCGAGAAGACTCAAGCAAAGCTACTGTTGATAACAAAGAGCCCAGAGAGGAAGAGGGCAATAAAGACCCAGGGGGGGTGAATGGGGCTCAAACACCATCGTCTGATGCCAAAGAGCCCGAGACCAGCAGTGACACGGACAACAGTCTGCGAGCACACAACGGTGAGTGTCAAATCAGATCATTTTTAAACATATCTTTATAATGATATACTGTTATTTGCAATAATATGTTTTAACAAAATGCCTTTTGTGTCTAACTTTGTCCTTAAATATTTCTAAACCTAACAACTGAACATTGACCTTTGATTTGCATTATACATAATATAAACTACTGGTTGACTGATATGGGTTTTTTGATGATGGAAAAAGCTAATACTGATATCTATCTAAAAATGCCCTCAAAATTAATTTAAAAAAGCAACTTGTCAACTTGTGTCAGCTAATTTGACACAGTTATCATTCTATGCTTTAATATGGCTAATATATCAGTCTTTCACTACCTTAAGCTGTACTATACTTGCTTTACCACTTTTTTTTTCCAAACTCTTCATTGTCATTGTCATTGTCATTGTTTGTGTTGTAACCAAGCACTGTCGCACCTAAACTTTTATATGTTGGAAAGAAGGTGGCTTTGTTCTTAATAGTTTCTAGTATACTTGTAGTGCACTAATTCTTATTCTCATAATGTGTACAAAGTGGTCAATGTTGTGTAGTGTGCTCTATAGTGTATACAATACAATTTATAGTATGCAGTATTGTGTATAGATTGCAAGGTGTAGCTTACTGTTTAAGACCCCGATATACTCAAGGCAAAGTTCTTTTTCATTCTTTGCCAGTTGTAGTTCGAAGGCGTTTACCAGCTAGAACAAACTTTTCTGGAAAGTTTGCTCGGGCAAGTTTTTTCGAACTCCTGAAATGAACTTCGTTTTGGCCTGATTTTGTTCAAAAAAGTATATCAGGGTTTTAATGTCCTCAAACGAATGTACTAACTAGTGTATACTACTTACTAGTATGTATATGTAGCTTGTATTGTGGTTTGCAAGCACTGTGTGCTACAGTGTGCTGAATTCTGTATGTTCTTGCTTTACTGAAGCTAGACGCATATACAGTTGTTTGTCAACTAATCATACACTTGACATATTCAAACAAAACCTTGTAGGAAAGAACAGAGAGCAATAATGCTGTTAAATGGTTAGTATAGCAGTTGAAATGGGTGTTTATGTTAGAAAAGCGATCGTCTTTTCTTTTGTTTGTTTGTTTGTCTGTTTGTTTGTTTGTTTGCCCTAAGCGGACTCGGTTAGTGACCTGTCTTATCTGAATGTCAGGGAACGAGGAACTGAACTCACCTGACAGTGACGACAGTGAAAGCAAGAGATCAGACGGTAACACCATCCTCTCCTTTAACTGCTATTGGCATCACATAGTGGCTGAATCCTAATGTGCACAATGAACACTGTGTCCTAACCAGGCGTATAAATGTATAAATTGCGTATAAATTACAGCAAGTCAGAACATATCTGATGTTTTGACCAATGAGATTTCACTGAGGGCGGAGCTACCCAGATCATTATGACAGAAGTCTTAACTAAGGCCCCGTCCACACGGAAATGCTGTATACGTAAAAAAAATTGTATCGTATCACCGTTTCGTCCAGACGGATCTGAAACCGTTATTTTTTTAAACCGGCTCCTAGAGTGGATAAATCTGAAATCGACACCCTTGCGTTTTCGTGTGTGCAGCCAATCCGTATATTTTGTGAAACGGTGATGTCATCACTCCACGTCCCGCACGGTAAAGACTAGAAGGGATACAGCTACGGCCACTGGGCATGTGCACATCAACATTACGTCATTTAATTACTGTATTTGCATTATTGTAAGGGTAGGTTTAGGGTTGGGGTAGTTGTAGGCGTTAATAAAAACACAATCTGGTAAGTAGCACATTTCTTTATTGCTATTTTATTGTGAGTTTTTGCCTCACTTCCGACCGTTGCTGTACCCCTTCTAGCCACAACTCTTCTTCTCCATTTTTTGTGTATTTCTGCTGAACATTTACAGCGCCACATACTGGTCTGTTATGTATACCATATCGTTTTGAGTCAGTTTCAGTGGTTTTGTGTGTATGCAGATATTTCTTGAGACGAGGGGAAAAAAAAGATTGGATATTGAAAGCTCTGGCTTCGTGTGGATGGGGCCTAAGTGGCAGACAGATTGTCTGGTTCTTGTCACAGTCACAACTGGTTAGGACAAAAACTCAAATTAACTTGGAAGAGCTTTTTATGGCTTGTTTTACTGTGTTGCGCCTGGTTAGGACACAGTGTACTAAAGCATCATAACACTGCACTCACATAACACATCAGAGAAACTAGCATCTTGGGAGTCTCACTAGTCCAAAAAATGCATCCAAGAATACATTCCTCTAAAAATCCAATGCAAGTAGTACTATCCAGTCACCTTTGGCATGCTTTTTTCAACATATTATGATTTCGGAGGTAGAACAGACAGCATGTCAATTGGGATTCAGCCACTATTTGCAAGAGAGTCACTTCAGGTTAATTTCCTCTCATCAAGACAGTTGGCAGAAAAGCCCACGTTATGTTTATTTGACACCTTCATGCATTTTCTTTCACCTCTGCATTTCTCATTCTAGCAAGAGTTCAAAAAGGAAACCATTTACTCCGCCTTGTGTTGTTCCAAACCTGTATGACTTTCTTTCGGGTACAATTTCCCACATGTTTTTTCCATACACTGAATGTGCAAAAGTGACAAAAACAAGGTCCAAAAAAGAAAAAGCACCATTAAAGTAATCCATATGACTTACAATATATACAAACGCTTTATGTGACAGACTGAAATTTAAATCTTATTGAATGTTGCTTCTAAAGTTAATTCAAAGTACCGTTCAAAAGCATGGGGTCTGTGTCTTATGCTCAGCAAGGATGCATTTAGTTGATCAGAATATTTTGAAATATTACCATTTGATAACTTTATCCAGGATTCTCTGAAGTTCAATAGTACAATGTTTTTTAAAAATAGAAATCTGTTGTAACAATTATTTACTGTCACTTTTGAACAGTTTAATGCGTCCACCACCTTCATTTATATAGCGCTTTTTACAATATAGATTGTTTCAAAGCAGTTTTACAGTGATATTAGGAAATTAAAGGGATATTACACCAAAAAATGGAAATTATGTCATAATTTACTCACCCTCAAGTTGTTCCAAACCTGTATGAGTTTCTTTGTTCTGCTGAACACAAAAGAAGATATTTTGAAAAATGTTTGTGACCAAGCATAAAGAGCAACCATTGACTACCATAGTAGGGGAAAAAATACTATGGTAGTGAATGCTTGCTCTATGCTTTGTTAACAAACATTCTTCTAAATACCTCCTTTTGTGTTCAGCAGAACAAAGAAACTCATACAGGTTTGGAACAACTTGAGGGTGAGTAAATTATGACATAATTTCCATTTTTTGGTGAACTATCCCTTTGATGAAGGAGAGATTGTTTTGGCTGTACAGCAGCTCTAGAAAAAAGTTATTGTCCAGCTAAAGTAAATTTTTGATTGATTTATTACCGTTGTAAAAAATCATTAATTATTTACGTTGGGGCCACTTACACAACACCATTTTCAACTAAAATAGAAACTTTTAATGGGTTCTGGCCGTTCGTTTGCATGGCAACAGTGTTTGGTGGCTTGAGAACGCAAACTTTGAAATAGGTCTTGAAACGATACCGTTATCATCTTCGTGTAAACTTCAAAAATGTGAATCTGTGAGAATGGTGAAGGCATGGATGTAAGGATTACGTTTAGTCTATAGGCAAGAGCGTTTGAATACATGTGTGCAGGTGTGTAGTATTTCTTAAAATAATTAATAAAAAAAAAATGGTGTATTTTGATTCAAAAACGTTATATTTAACTGGAAAATAAGACAAAAAGTACTTGTTCTGGAGTGCTTTCAAACATACCACGTCACGATCCATCGTCCCAGATTTAATGTCAAACATCATTGTTTGCCACATTTCCTACATGACTAATATATATATATGCTATATGATCCTTTGGTGCTTTTAGTGCCTTAAAGCCACAACATGTAATTTTTCGCCGCTAGAGGTCGCTTATTCAAAACAAAGGTGTACGTTTTGATTTCGAGGAGCTTTTATTATGCCGCAGACAAGCGCTTCCGCTTCTTCCGCTCATGTGTAGGTGGGGTAACGCAACGCTGTTTTATTATATTACATACATTATTTGAGTGTGTTGAAAGTTATGTTATAATGCTACTCTGTACGTTCGCTCAGCGGCTACTATGAGACACTTATTGCACACTGCAGTAAGCTAGATCGATATTAGTCATGGTAAAACATGGTACTCGCTTAAAGGACAACTCCGGTGAAAAATGAACCTAGGGGTAATTAGCACATGGTTACCGAGTAGATCGTTCTCTGGGATGCGTTTTCATGAAAATCGAATGTTAAGAGTTTTATCTCTAAAAACAGATTAGCTTATAACGCTAGTATATGGGGCATAGAATAAGTAAAATTAAATCGCTAGTTAATACCACTAACAAGGCTCAAAATAGCCTCACACTAACACGGTAGCAAAATGAGGGTCCCTACATGCAAACCGAAGCATTGAGAACGTTGTAAGTGTACAAACAGTTTAATAAGAAGATACTTTATAAAGATAGTACATTACGCGTATACAGACAGGAGCCATCTTGGAAAACGCTGTGCTAAGTGATGAACTGTTACTTGGAATCTCATATGGTCCGTTGTTTCCGGAAGAAAGCACTGAACGCAACGTAAAATACGTAAAAATATATATTTTTTTAAACTGAATGCAACAGAGACTACTGCTTCCAAAGGATACACACTAAAGAGATGGCGGATTATTCAACCGTGGCTCGACTTGTCGAGACTGTTTTCCAAGATGGCTCCTGTCTGTATACGCGTAATGTACTGTCTTTATAAAGTATCTTCCTATTAAACTGTTTGTACACTTACAAAGTTCTCAATGCTTTGGTTTGCATGTAGGGACCCTCATTATGCTACCGTGTTAGTGTGAGGCTATTTTGAGCCTTGTTAGTCGTATTAACTAGCGATTTAATTTTACTTATTCTATGCCCCATATACTAGCGTTATAAGCTAATCTGTTTTTTGAGATAAAACTCTTTACATTCGATTTTCATGAAAACGCATCCCAGAGAACGATCTACTCGGTAACCATGTGTAATTACCCCTAGGTTCATTTTTCACCAGAGTTGTCCTTTAAATCAAGAAAACGAGATTTAAACATTAAGACTAACTGTGTTGAGCTGTATAACAATCATTAATTTTCTGGCGATGAATGTATCCAAACAGTTGCTCACCTGTCTAATAAAACACATAATATATTAAAGCGTCTTTGGTGTTTCCGGAAATCGAGGGTAACGCGGGTATGATGTCATTGATAGGCGATGCACAGACACAGTCCGTGTCCTAGTTAAAATTGCTTATTTCTCTGGATTTAAACATTCTTGGAAACATTTGGGTACACAAGTCAACAAAATATATAGTGTTGATATATTTTACATTTGACATACTGTGCCTTTAACTGCCTCCATCCCAATTCACTTTTGTTGTATGAAAAAACAGCCAAGACATTCTGAAAAAATAACTCCTTTTGTGTTCCACTAAAGAAAGAAAATCATGTGGGTTTGGAACGACGTGATAATAGAATAACATTTTCATATAAGTATCCCTAAAAGTCATTATGAAACCATCATTCTGAAATGATAAGCATACTGTAGATAGTGAGAAATGAACTGCATGCAACTACAGACAAAAATGATCCATATGTTATGGCGTTAGTTCGCCAAATCAAGTCGAGTCCCTCCATCTGAACTCATGGCATGTCAGTTGTCATAGCTCCTCATTCCCCTGTCAGACATCAGTCAGAGCTGTGGGACAAGAGCTCTAAATATCTGCTCTCCTCTGCAGACTCAGAAGACGAGCACAGTAACTGTGGGATCTCCCCCTCTTCACTGGCAGACAGTGCAGCCGCTGCATCTGCTCCTGATGCAAACTAGCAGCTCCAAACCCTGTACTATGCTGTCACCTGGTGGTTCTTTTTTTATTATTCATAATTTTCTCCTTTTTTTGAGGCTGTTTTCTTTCTTAAAATCGCATCTTTTTGTCTCTGATGGACACTCTTCGTAAATTTTTCATACTCTTTTTAATTCACATCCGACTTTAAGGATGTTTGCCAGCTTTTGGTTCAGAGGTGCACAAAACCAGAGAACTGAGACTGAGTTGAGACTAACTCTTGTTACCGAAGCCACGCAAAGATGAAATGTGTCCAGTGTCGTGGCTATGGAAACCATCCCAGCTGATGTTCTTCCCCCGGGAACGGCCCAACATCTGCCGACCGCTCAAGCGCCAAACCTGCACAGACAGTGAACGGAGAACTTCAAAGAACTTCAGTCCCTCAGAGCGCTCATGCCACCAGATCACCTTCAACGGGCCGCCGCTGCCATGGTCAAAGAATGTCTGCAGAACTGCTGTTCATTTACCTCTTGTTTTTTTTTTTATCATTGTTTGTGTTAGTCGTAGATTTGCTGTTGCTGTCCTGTTTTGATGTTGAGACTGTACAGTTTCCATTATGCGTGTCCTCTGTACATATGCTTTTCAGGAGCTTCTTGTGATTAAAGGGATAGTTCACCCAAAAATGAAAATTCTGTCATCATTTACTCACCCTCAAGTTGTTCCAAACCTGTATGAGTTTCTTTCTTTGGCTGAAAGCAAAAGAAGGTATTTTGAAGAACGTTTGTAACAAAGCAGGTAGAGCAACCATTGACTACCATAGTATTTTTTCCCTACTATGGTAGTCAATGGTTGCTCTATCTGCTTGGTTATAAACTTTCTTCAAAATATCTTCTTTTGTGTTCAGCAGAACAAAGAAACTCATACAGGTTTGGAACAACTTGAGGGTGAGTAAATGATGACAGAATTTTCATTTTTGGGTGAACTATCCCTTTAAAGGTTTGATCGTTAGTTCAATGGCCCATAATCCTTTGCCAATATCACTTTGATCATAGATTTGTTTCAACTCATTTTGACTGATTATTCACACAAATAACAGGCTATAGCAGGGGTTTTCAAACTTTATGATGCCAAGGACCCCCAAATATGATGAATCTTTTATGAGGGCTTCAGCCCCCCCTAAACTTCTGTCCAGCCCCCCTAAAAAAATGTGTGATTAACCTTTCAAACATATGAAACTGGTGGTAGGCTTCGTCATGTCTTTTAGTCTGCGTTAATCAGCGTGTTCTTCAATCCACAGCGGCATCAAGCAGAGCGCACGTCAGAAGCAGAGGTGTGTGCGTTCATCAAAGCCTCATTGGTCTGTCACCGCTCGTCAATGTCAAAATATTTGAGAAAATGAATCAAATCAGAGTAGGCGGCTTTATGTTCACAGAAGCTGCTGAGGCTGAGCACGAATTCCAGCAGCGCGACTCGACGTCAAGTGCGAGATATGTAGCTAAACTAAGCATTTCATTTTTGACAGATGCTTCTTTAAGTCAGAAATGTTAAACAAATGACAAAAATATTCAGGCAAATTAATCAACTTTTGTCTAATTTCGCAATTTTGATTTGAAATTGGCCTATGTAATGTGATTTATAATATAATTAACAAACAAGAAATATTAACAAAGCCGTTTTCTTCAGATTAGGCATAAGATTAATAGTAATGAATGTGTGCATATTCTAAATTAATAACTTCATTTGTAGCTCTCGGTAAATAAAAAAGCTCAGCTTTTTTCAGCCTGTATTGGGCATATTGTGAATTAATATAACAAATTTAGTTTCCTAGCTTTCCTGTTAGCCTTCAGTAAATTAACATGTCTACAAAAATGATTCATAAAACATATAAATATCAGTTAAACATATGTTTACTTTCTTCACTGACAAAAATGGAAAAACTTTATCTGCCCACTGACATGGTTTTCAAGCTATTATCGAATTTTTTGGCGTTCAGAACATCTTAAAATGCACATATGTAGATATGCCATGCCCCCGAACCCCCCTAACCTCACATTTGGGATCTCAGTGATTATAAACCTGATTAAGGGATGTACAATATGGTCATGCAGAATAAGGCATTAATATTTGCTTTATAAGTAATAATAAACAGCCAATATCCTAATATGCATACTAATACGCTATAGTTAATAGTGAGAATTGGACCCTAAACTAAAGTGTTACCATTTTTTTTCATACCCTCACTCCCCAGACCCCAGTTTGAAAACCCTGGGCTGTAGCATAATTTTGATACAATATTCAACTGATGATGTCGTATGTGATTTGCACATCTATATCAGCTGGATATTGCGAAATTACGTAGGAAAAAGAAAATAAATGCATATACAGGTGGGTAAAAATAAATCTGTGATTTACAATGAAATACAAATGTTATTATGTAAAATAAGGGAGAAATATGTAAAGCTGCTGTCCGTAATTTTTTCTGTGTTCAAGATTTACAAAAATTATATAATGAGAATGTACAACATGAATCCATTTCCAGTTTCTGTCTTACCCTGAATCATTATGGTACACTTATAATAAGTCTTTATATCGGGACTATTTCAGACCGGTCTGGTAGGATCCGCTGCGGAGGAGCACAGTCCCTGCGTGACTCGACATAGACATAAACAGAGAGAAGTAGCTCCGGCTGCAATGTTCTTCCGCAAGACGCATGAAAAAGTTAACAAAAAGTTACGCACTGCAACTTTAATTAGAAAAATTTACTTTTTTTTACATTTTCATTCAAATTGTTAATATTTAGTACATTATAATTGTTTAATATTCTTTTTTTACATTAATTTGAACAAATACTATAGACTTTTGAACCCCACTGTATGCATTCAAATATCTGCCCTTTTTAATAAATTCTGATTTTCTTTCATTATGAGCCAAATCTGTTGGGCCAATTTTTTTTTTTTTTTCTCAAACCTCTACAACCATTGTCAGCTCTTCAAGACCTTAAAAATGTAGTAAATGTAATTATTTTGACATTAGGTTGTACTTTGAATTTTCTTCTATTTTTGTATTTGATGTATATAAAAGATTATATTATTTATGAAGTGTTTATAGGGAAATTTGGTATGAACAATTAATTGTTGAAAGGTGTGCTATTCATGCTTACTCAAATCTCTGAGAGAATTGACAGAGATAAAAAGGGATCTTTTTTTTCAATCTGGTAAATGAAGAGGTAGAATAAAGTATGAGCATGAGCATCTCGATGTGTTAGATGCTGCATGCTGATATTAGTCTTTAGTTCACTGTCCTAGCGAGGTATATATGTCTGTCTGTGCCAGCCATCTTCTCAAGAGTGTGTCACACACTGTATAATGCACCTGTTTATGTGAATCTTTCTGTATATTCGTTTCATACATAAATGGTAAAATGTAGAAAACAAACAAGTAAAACAACAACAACAAAAAAACAAAGGCCTCATAATATAGGCTGTTATAAATAGGCAGCGAAATCCTGTGTAAATGTCTCTGTTGCCTCAACCAAAGATAAATATAATGTCTGTCATTTAACTGGAGGTCATTGCAAGCCATCATTCATGCATACTTATATTAAGCATTGGTTAGAAAGAAAGAAGCGTTGTTGCCTTATTAATTCCTGATCCTTGTTATTGTCATTTGTGTGCATCTTTTCCTGTTTATTCGTCCTTGGTTCACATATCTTGAGCTTTCTTTTTTCCGTGCTCGTGTCAACGTTTTCTTCAGATCTGTGAGACATCTCGAAGTGATCTCATTTATTTTACTGGAAAAGCTCAAGTTCAGTCAGTTGTTATTCTCAGCTGTGCTGCTGACCTTTATATATTATATATTATATCATTTTGTTGTTTTTTTTATTTTGTGTTTAAATCCCCTCCTCTCCTATTACATTTCCACACACTCTTACAAATAAAAGTTCTTTATTGTCATTGATGGTTCCATGAAGAACCTTTAACATCCATGGAACATTTTCACTGTGGTTCTTTATAGTGGAAAAAGGTTCTTTAGAATTTTAAAATGTTCTAAGAATAAAATGATTGGTTACACCATTTTGATAGTCCACTTTAGACATTCTACTAAAGGGATTAGTTCACACAAAAATGAAAATTACCCCACGATTTACTCACTCTCAAGCTAGGTGTATGTGACGTTCTTCTTTCAGACGAAAACAATTGGAGTTATATTAAAAATATCCTGGCTAATCAAAGCTTTATAATGGCAAGGAATGGCAAAAAGTGCATCCATCCATTATAAAAGTACTCCACACGGTCATGGGGGTTTAACAAAGGCCTTCTGAAGCGAATCGATGGGTTTGTGTAAGAATAATATCCATATTTAACACATTATAATGTAAAATATCTAGCTTCCGGCGGGCCGCCTTCCGTACTCAACTTGCGGAAAAAGCGCAACTGGCACGATGTATCACTAGAAAGAAGAGTAAGCGTTTTGAACTGCGAGAGGCGCTACACTCTCTTTGTAAGTTGAATACGGAAGGTGGTCCGCCGGAAGCTAAAAATTTTACTTTATAAAGTTCTAAATATGGATATATTTCTCTTTACTTCAGAAGGCCTTTATTAACCCCCCGGAGTCATGTGGATTACTTTTATAATGGATGGATACACTTTTGTGGGCTTCAAATGTTGGGCTGCCATTCACTGCCATTATAAAGCTTGGAAGAGCGAGGACATTTTTTTTTTATATATAACTCCAATTGTATTCGTCTGAAAGAAGAAGGTCATATACACCTATGATGCTTGAGGGGGAGTAAATTATGGGATTTTATCCCTTTAACTATAAGTAACTTACATGTTAACTAACTCTAATTAGAATATTAGTTGACTGTTAGGTTAGTGTTCGGGTAGAATGTCTAAAGTGGACTATCGAAGTGTTACCAAATGGACTTTTAAGAACTGCTCACTGAAAGTTATTTGGGGAACCAAAAATGGTTCTTCCATGGTAAACTCCTCTTTTGAAACTTTTATTTTTAAGAGTGCAGAGATGTTGCTTTATGCAGAAATCAAACATGTGAGGGTTATACTAAAGCGGTAACAGATGTATTATTATACTTATATTATACTAAGTTATACATAATAGATCTCTTTGATTATAACTCTTTTTAAAAATGTCTTGCCTCTGAAAGCTTGACATTTCAGGCAATGTCTTGTTTAACCTCATGTTTAGGCTCAGAATGTGAGATTATTTAAGTGAAATGCTGTACATTTATAGAATATTGACGTTGATGAGTATATACGGCACAGTGAGATTCTGCCTTAATGAGTGTTTACTTCCGCTTTGTAGTAAGTGTCATGTGTTCAGCTTAGTCGAGTATATGTGTGTTTGTCAGAAAACCTCTGTTTATGTCAAAACTAAGCTATTTTTCATTTATTTATCGGTTTGAAATCCTCACGTACAGTGTAACTTCTTCGTCACTCAAACCATTTCCCATTAGTAAAACAAAAGAATATTCTGATCAGCAGTACATAAATCATGGTGCTGTGCAGCCACCTGTTGGCCATGTAGTGTACTGCATCACTGCAGTCAAACATACTCATAGACATTTTTATATCCACACAAATGGCTTTGTTTACCTTTTTATTACTTCCCAGAGTTTTGTTTTTCTACACTAATGTCTGTCGATGCATTCGTTACTTTTTATTTCAAAAAGAAAAATATCATATGGCAGGTGTGGTCATGTGATCATGCTTGTTTCGATGCTCCTTAATTGCACTTTTGTGACAATAAATCTTTACTCAAAGGGCTCAGATGATGAGTTTGAGTCTTTATTTTGTATTGTTTTGTTTTTGTGATCTTTGTTTTAAAAATGTACAGAAGTGAATAGTTCATCCTCGTTAAGATTCTGCTCTGTTTTTTGCAGCTCCGAACCGCCGCAAATACCACCTGGTCAGATACAGTAAAAAACCCAGTTACTGTGCCAACTCCTACATCATGCCCTCCCGCCCGCAGAAAGAGGACTGCAAACCCACAGACCCCCGTAGCAAGGCCAGACATCTCCAGAGCATCTCTCTGAGACGGGGGAGGTGACCCCACCTATAGCACTGCACACACTTCAGTCTGCTTTACACACGGCTATAGGTCTGTTCTGCAGTGATGTTGTGGTAGAGTGATGCTAGTTTAGTTCAACCCAAATATATATATATATATAATAATTTTATTTATATATATATATATATATATATATATATATATATATATATATATATATATATATATATATATATATATATATATATATATATATATATATATATATATATATAGACATTACAATAGGATTGTTTGCATTGTGACAATTTTTTTAAATAAAAAATAAGCAGTTTCCCTGGATATTCTTTTTACTGTAGTGTCTGTTTTACATTTATATATACTGTATATTTCCAAACCATAATGTAATTAAGACAATTTAGTTACATAACTTAATTGCAATATATATATATATATATATATATATATATATATATATATATATATATATATATATATATATATATATATATATATATATATATATATATATATATATATATATATATACGTGTGTGTGTGTGTGTGTGTGTGCACATATGTATGCATACATACAGTATATATATATATATATATATATATATATATATATATATATATATATATATATATATATATATATATATATATATATATATATATATATATATATATATACACACACACAGACACGCATATAAAAACATAACGAACATATAAAATATATCTATTTGACACCACTAATATATATATATATATATATATATATATATATATATATATATATATATATATATATATATATATATATATATACTGTATATTTCCAAACCATAATGTAATTAAGACATAAAATATGCTTAATTGCAATATTATATATATATATACAAACACAAATATTATATATATTATATTTGATGTACTGCCTTTAATTAATGTTGATTTACGTAAATAAATAAGTAAAACATATATATATATATATATATATATATATATATATATATATATATATATATATATATATATATATATATATATATATATATATATATATATATATATGTTTTACTTATTTATTTACGTAAATCAACATTAATTAAAGGCAGTACAACAAATACTAACATGATGTATGAATACTTGAAATAATATATAATAGAATATAATAATATATATATAGAAAATAATATAGCTTATTTTTTTACTTTTTGCATTACCATAATTAGAATAATGGAGCAAAATCTCTGCTTAATTGCAAAATATAATTTCTTTCCTATAGCCCCTAACAGCCCTTTTTGATTTTGGGGTGAAATATGACCTGAACGTGTTCTTGAGATTTAACCTGCTGTACAAACATAATCTTACACTGACACACCTGCACATGTACCATGTACATATTATATTAAGCATCACTATAAGAATTATTAGTTCTGCTGGTTAATTTAGACAGACATTGTTTCTGCTGTCAATCTGAAATATGAATGGTGACCAAATTCACACTATTCCAACTATGTTGTAATTAAACGGATGTTGTTTGCTTCACCCTAAGTTGTGTTTCTACAGCATATAGCACTGAAATGATGACATGACTATGCAAAAAAATATCTGCAAAACCTACATTTAATGAAGGCTCAGTCTACGATCAAAAATAACACTAACAACAGTGAAAACCGAATGTTGTGAAACACATCTACTTCTTCATCTCCTTCTCCTCATCCTCCTGATGAATCATTCGAACCTCTGTCTTCATCAATCTCACGCCTGCGAAAGAGAAACGCAAGGAACTGAGACAAAGAGACAGAGAGAGACGGATGGAGAGGGCGTGAGGGTGATTGAGTGAAAGGGTGACAGTGAGAAGCGAGAAATCAAAGTCTTGCCTGGTATGAGTGGAGGGCTGTTGAGTACGGGAGTGTCTTTCCTGCGGGGCTTCTTCTGTCCCAGTTTGTCCTGCTGATGTTCCTCGGAGCTGTGCTTCTGATTGTCCATTTCAGCGTTCCCATCTGCAGGAAACAGGTTCACAAGCACTGGTTTGTATGTATCAATCAGTCAGACTGTCGCCATCTGTTACAGCCTTTGTTACTCCCGGTGGATACAACATTTTGACCCTTCCATTGTCATTATGTATTTCTTTTCCATTATAAAAAAAACAGATATGCATGCACAAATGCGGTACTCACAGAGATGTTCATGCATGGTGAGTGTGTGTTCGGCTTTGTCTGAGAGTGACCTCACACAGTCAGTGGACATGCTCCCCACAGCAGTCTGTTCAGGTATCAGATAACAGCTCGTGTTCAACACACACACACACACACACACACACACACACACACTCATGACAAAGGCTATGTCATATTTACTGGAAAGCATATTTATTGGACCTGAGAATGGTAGCAAACTGATTAAACAAAAGCAGCTTCTCACTTCACAAAATTATGATCATGTCTCTGGCTCTGAATTTAATATTATTATGGTTACATATGTCATTGCAAAACATGATACTTAAATGCATCACATTAAATGAACAAGAAACAGATTCATAATACATGTGTTTAATTCCATGTTAATTTTTTTTTTAAAGAAAATAAGTACTTTCTACAACTCTACACGACGACAAACTAAATCTGCAATATTTGCATTTGAGGCTCGATCAGCAATTAAAAATAACACCAACTGCAGTGAAAAACAGATTTCGGGACACAAAAACATCTACTTTCCATTTTCTACTTTTATTTTAAGGTCTTTTGAGGACTGATGAATATTAATATTGCATTTATTCACATGCAAAGTAAGATACTCATTAATAATATTTAAAAATATCACATTCATATATATAAAGTATATACTGAAAATATCTAAAGTATATTAAAATAAATAGAATTTGCTTTTGATTTGATGTGTGCTTTTAAAATTAAAAACGGCATAATTATATATATATATATATATATATATATATATATATATATATATATATATATATATATATATATATATATATATATATATACATACATATATATATGTACACACATGTATATATGGGTTGTTCGTAGTATAAATTAAATGATATTAAAAGTATATTTCAAGTGTTGCATATATACTGTGTGTGTGTCTATATATATATATATATATATATATATATATATATATATATATATATATATACTCACACACACATACAGTACTTTAAAATATACTTTGAACAGTCTAAACACTGAATAAAAAATTTACATGTTCCTTATTAAAACATAATGTATTGCTAAACTATTTTTGATATTTATGTTTAGATTCAGAAAAGAACTAAAGAAGTAAATTAAAAGAAAGAGAGAGGGGCCTTACCTCGGTGCAGCAGGGAGATGGAGCGAGTGCAGGCCAGATCAAAGACAGGGGTTATGTACTTTAGGAGGAGGGGCCTCCTCCAATTCTGTCTCCATTAGAGCCTGTTGTCATGGTGACAGGGGCCCTTGTCATGTGTCAGTCATCCCAGCTTCCACGAACGCACGTCATCGAGGTAAATGAAACAACCTCAACACTTTCTGAGGCGATTTAAACATGATGGAGGTTGAGTTAAGCTAGATTATGTTAAACCAGAATGGTGTCGATGCAGTGATTCCCAGCGATTTGCTTTTGATTTGTGTCCATCTACATTTAATTAAATCATACCACATCATAAATAACAATATTTAAGATAACAATAAACCATTTCTGCAATTTGCGACGCATCCACCACACTCTCATTACGAGCACAATGGCGAGCGTGAACAAGAGAAAAGGAATAATAATGGGAAACAATGTGGACATATTGTTCGCTGACAGGCTTTGATGTCGTTCTATTCTCCTCTGATGTGAATGGTGTTTCCTCCTCCCGTGTGGAGTGTGTATCGAGAGTGTGTGAAGTGGTTTTGTTGATTTTGCATGCACCTTCATCCTTCTCTACACAGTTAAAGACGACACTTTTTAAACCATTCATATGCCAATCTCACACAAGTCAAGGGAGCGTCTGCCAAGAACATAAATGTAAACGTAAAAATATTCTCTAACTAGAGAAGGATACAGTGTGGCACTTTACACATGATCCCTAAGCGCTGAAAGAGCCGTTAAACGGCGCCTCGCTCTCTAAATTTTAAATTCTGAAACTTTATTTGATAAATGTACCTTAGCTGTTAGTGTTTATTACAACGATTTTGAAGTAGAATATTATGTTTACATTTCTGACATCATATTTGAGGAAGTGAGAACGAACGACGCGTTTTTGATAATGTTACAACAAACAGGTGAGTTAGGCCTAATTTAGGTTTCGTACAGTAGCTTAGGCTATTTCATTATGTTCACACTTATAATTGTCACGTTTAATAGCTGTTGCAGGGCAGAACAGTGAATAGTTTGTAAGCAAAAAGTAAATTATTTTTTACAAGCCACACGTTGGGTTGTTTCAACCCCTGTTTGGGTCAAATATGGACAAACCCAACCGTTGGTTTACATTTTAGTCCATATTTGACCCAAACAGGGGTTGAGAACCTAGCATTTGATAAAATATCCCTTGAATCCTTTTTTTGTAAAGGTTTTTTTTCCCCTACATAAAACACAAAAACGTTTTTACCTCTTACCTATTAGAATTAGTTTTCAGGCAGATGCAAATAAACTTAATAGTGTCTAGAAATGAGCATGAAAAGTAAATTATATATATATATATATATATATATATATATATATATATATATATATATATATATATATATATATATATATATATATATATATATATATAATGTGCCCTGACCTTGGAGAATGTTTTCTCTATCCACGCAATGTTCTTACCTTTTTTACCCCTCACCCATTTGCATCCCTGAATCTTAGTTTGTAGCCAGTTTATAAGTTTAACTCTAGTTATTTTCAGGCTCTTAACATTAAATTATAATATTTTTTTCCCTAAGTGAAAAAAAAAAAAAAAAAAAAAACGTGAGTCACTTACATATTTACATGTATATTACTCTGTTCCCATATTACTTTGAGTTATTATGACTCTTGGGTAGCAACATTTCAAGTGTCTAGTTTAAAATAAGACCAGGTTTATGAATATAGACCATAGGGTTTAAGAGCTGCAGACATTTTCATTTGGGTATATCATTTTCAAAGAATTCTCAAAAATGGGGCGCAGGTTAAGAGGCTAACTATAGTTATTAAGTACCAATACTATATAAAATGGCTACTGAGAAAGCCATACTGTATTTGTAGACTACTATTAATGCACTATTACAGGGGTTTTCAAACTTGGTTCCAAGGACCCCCAGGGGGCCGCAAGAGAGTGACAGGTCCGTGAAAAAGTCTAATAAAAAATAAAAAAAATTATATATATATATATATATATATATATATATATATATATATATATATATATATATATATATATATATATATATATATATATATAATATATAATTATTAGATTCAAATAAATAAGTAAAGTAATAAATTAGATATAAATAATGTGATTAAATATATTAGTTATTAATCTATTAAATTATATTAAAATAAAAATGAATATAAATAAATTAAAAATAGATTAAAATTAAATAAGCAAGAAATAATACAAATAACAATACATTACTACATTTAGTAGAACAAAATAATGTAACAAACTAATTTTAGATTTATAATATTTTGTGCGTATAAATTGAGTGTTTATAAAAGACATATCTTATACATTTTAGAATGGGGGTCCCTCACACATCAGCAGGGATGATCATAATTGAGGGTCCGTGGCATCTAAAAGATTGAAAACCCCTGCACTATTCTATGTTCTTCCACTTTCTATGATTCCCCATTGGGAAAATAGATTTCTTGCGAGTTTTAAATTAAATATATAACTTTGAGCCGGTTTCAACTGAAAGCTACCTGCACTGACAGATCTTAAAATATGTCAGTGCGATTGTTTTGTCTCAAGATGCAAACCAGTAATGTTTTATCTAATGCATGTTTATAAAAGCCACTTAAATGTTCTAATTGAACTAAGGCCTAATCTTAGCCTTGTCTGTAAACCAGGCCTTTATTTTTATTTTTTTTAAAGTACTGACATTTTCAGCAGCTAAGGACACCTTTTCCTGAGATTGGGCCATAACTCTTGGAGAGCATCTCATGAACCATCAGATCATCGTCCGTTCTGACTGGAGAACCAGCACTGTGTCATCCACTG
The DNA here is from genome assembly GCF_949357685.1 of Gobio gobio. Classification (NCBI taxonomy): domain Eukaryota; kingdom Metazoa; phylum Chordata; class Actinopteri; order Cypriniformes; family Gobionidae; genus Gobio; species Gobio gobio. The sequence continues at coordinate 35,215,146 of NC_137119.1, forward strand.
GAGAAGAAAGGAAGCTCTGGTTCTTCAGGAGAGCAGCAGTTTCCTTATACGGTCAGTGCAGCACTACAATGAAGTGAAGTGGTTTATTACAGACAAGAGATAAGGAGGGAGAGGGAAAGAAAGTAGGGCTACTGGGAGGAGGCTTGTGTTACATAAGAGATGTTTGTGCACATATAAACTCCTCTGGACACATGACAGTGGCTTATATACATAATTCTTTATTAGTTCTGAACTCAAGAGTCAGCACTTCACTTAATAAGTGACTCGCAAAAACTGACAAGAATCTTCAGGTCTTCATCACTTCACGGCTGCATTACTACAACAAAACAAAGGGGGGAAATAAAAAAAAAAAATCGAATTAGGTTCAGATCACAAAATATGTTGTCTTTTAGTTAAACTTTCATCAGTTAATAGACATTAAAATGTCTACAGCAATGAAAATTGTCATTAAATATAATTTCAGATAGAAAACGGAAAATAATGCAAACCTTCTTATTCCAGTGAGTTACTATTGATTGAATGTTGTAATGAATTTTTCAGCTGAAAGATAAAAGTGCACGGTCACACACACACACACACACAAGACATTTAAACATTATCAGATCCAATTATTCTGATGAGGGTATAAGAGATTTCTTACACTTTTAATAAAAGCTACTAAGTCCAGCCTGTCTGGTTTGCAATCGGCGTCCCACTGGGTTCGACAAGGGAGCCGGTGTGGATCTTGACATGCTGCTCGCTGATTCCCATGACAGGTGCATTGATGATGGGCACATCTCTGTGGACTGGACGTCACGGGCAGCAGGCAGCATTGAATGGCCACGCTCCTGGTTGAGGTGGGTTCTGAATGGGGCGTATTAGAGGGTGTAATTCGCAGTTGGGTGCACAGCTGAGACTGTTCATCCATGAGCCGATTCAGCTTCTAAAAACATGATACAGGGAATAAAACAAATGCTGTTCTGTTGTCTATTCAATACATTTCCCTGCTGAAGGATGATAGTTGGTAAAGTGGGTTCAAATTATGAATTCAAAATAGTGTGACCCATGCTAGCAAAATGAGTCGCAATGAGCAAATTTTCAAATTCCCTATTAAAAAACCCTTCAAAATTATGTATGATTTGTTTGAATCGGACAAAAATGATGACTGAGCCACACCTGTTTGAAGTCGATAGAGTCAGCATAGTCAATTTTGAGAAAAATCTAGGTTAAAGTTTTCTGAAGGTTCCAAAACAAAATCACCTAGCAACCATACCTCAAAATCCCTGAAAATAACACCAAATTTGACGCCGCACAAGTCAACACCAAATATCTATAGATAATATATATATATATATATATATATATATAACTTTTTTCTCCATGATACCACAATTGTTTGATTAACAATAATGAAACAGACAGCCTATATTAAAGGGTTAGTTCACCCAAAAATGAAAATTAGCCCATGATTTACTCACCTTAAAGTCATCTTTGTTGTATATAATATAACGGAGTTATATTAAAAAATAAATCCTGGCTCTTCCAAGCTTTATAATGGAAGTGACTGGCCGTTACTTCCAGCGCATTTTGAACTGCGAAAGGCGCTACACTTTTTCTGTAAGATGAATACAGAAGGCGATTCGCTGGAAGCTAGATAATTGACTTAATAAAGTTTTAAATATGGATATTTTTCTCACACACACGATTCGATTAACTTCAGAAGGCCTTAATGAACAAATTTTTGTGAAAACTTCAAAATCGTAATTTTTCACTTGTTTTGCCTGTAGCTCAAAATGTATCCCATGCGCATTCCTACTCCTTTTGCCAGCAAGGGTCACATTTTTGTCAATTTCTGTGGCCATTTCTGTGTTTGCCCCAAGCCCTAGGTTATTTCCCATAAACCATATTTAATATTTAGTGTACATGAGTAGATTTAATACCATTTTGATACTATCATCATAGTGATGCACCAGATCGGACAGCTGCTGTTCAAGTGTCCCAGCTTCCTGTTTGACAGCTGCTCGTAGCCTCAAAACATCTTCCACTTCCTCCCTGAGGCACAAAATCAGTTTTAAACACTGCAAAATACATCCTATTGACACTATAATAATCAGCCCGATATCCATTATGATGGGAAAGTTCACCTGTGGGAGTCTGACAGAGATCCGAACACGGATACTTGTTCCTCTTCTATTCTTGCTTCAATCTCTGTCAGAACGGTTCGAAACTTCCTCAAACATTTCATCATGTTTTCTAGCTCATCCAGAGAGTACTAGAAAATGAAAGAGGAGGAAATTGTTGGGAGCGATACATTCCATAACCTGGAAAAACATGTCTTTAAAAGGTAGCAACAGCTGGTTTATTGCTAGAAGCGGGTTAGAGCATGTTCAGCACATCTTAACCAAAGTGATCCTCCAGTGTTAAACAAGATCAAGGTGGTCTACCATGTTGACATTAGTCCCATCAGCTGGTAGTCCAACTGGTCAACCATCTTAAATCAGGGTTATTATAATTAACTAAACCCAAAACTGAAAAAAGAATAAAAGAAAACTTTAAAATCTTTAACTTAAAATTAAAAACATAAAAAAATAATTCAAAATGAGTAAGCAAGGATGTGAGAAATGGGTTTTGGTGTGTGTACTTAAATGCTGTGAAGATTCTGAAGTGGCCAGTGTTCGCTACTGTTTTCCATTACACATGCAAATGAACTATACAAATTCAAATGAACCTCATTAAGCAGTGCACAAAGCTTTTAATCTCAGATGTTTAAGGGGTTGAAGAGTTTCTCAAAATAGAAATGTTTAATCTTAATTTGTTCTTAAAATCAGAGGAAACTCAGAGTGGTAAAGAACCAATGGAACTCCATACATCAAATGAGGAGCTCCTCCAACATCAATGAGGATGAGCTTGGTGGAACCACGTTTAAAAACAAATGGGCCTCATTTATAAAAAAAGAAGAACATTTCTGTGTAACATTACAAAAATGGTTACGCAGAAATACATTTGAAAACTGGCAAATGCAACATTTTGTTAAAATGGTTTAAAAGAAAAGCTTTTATTGACACCAGGCCCAGCAAACGATCGATCTCAGAATGTGCCCGGCTATGATGTCAGAGTGTTGTGAAGCACCGCCTCAACAGAAGAAGAACAACGCCTGATTCTGTAGCCCCGCCCACGACTTGTGCCACTAACATGACACAGGCCTACATGGAGCTAAACCGGATATAATTTCTCAACATACCACATAAGCTTCATTCGGATTATGAACGCATGGATGAACTTTACTTTTAATGAATATCCAGCTCACTTGGGGAAGACATTGCGCGTTTGTTCTTTCATTTCACTGGATTCGTTTGTAAACAAAGAGAGTTGTTAAAGAGAGTGGGAATGAGATTAACCACACTTATGTGAGTTTTTATATGTGATAGTACTGCATTGTTACAGATCGTTTGATATCTATTGATTATGTGTATGTGTCTAACTGAACATTAGCACGCTGTCAAAGGCTGAAGAATCCTTTATTTGTGTTGTTGGTTCATTGCGAATCGGGATCAGCCTTGGACATGTAACATTATGGGCTAGGGCTCACAAAGCCCGACGTCCTGGGGCTACGTGTGTTTCAGACGGGCTATTTTAAATAGTGAAATAACATTCCTTTCTTGATGTGCGTTCACTCTCTTGACTTGATATTTGAAGGAAAAAAACAAACAAACAAAAAATCGCAGAAGTTTTGATCATGCAGTCTGCAACGTACTTGGTGCGTGTGTGTGTGTGTGTGTGTGTGAGAGAGAGTGATGCAAGGTTCACGCTTATATCCACCGATTGGGCGGGCCAAGTAATAAAAAAATATATAATTCCAATCAATCGCGGGTGGATGAGATATAAATCATTGTGTTTGTTTGATAAAGATATTTTGTGAGCCCTGTGGGATGAATCATTTCGGTTGCCGTTTCTCACAGGCTTTCAAAACAATTCTTTGTGTAGCCTACTCACAGGGGAGCTGAAGCTCATTAAAATTGGCAAAGCTGTTATCCAATTCTAGCCGTAGGTGTTTACTTCCAAATCTTCAGAGCGGCACGCCCATCAAAACCCAGTGTTTCTTGAGAGAGCCTCAAAACCAGGGTATAAAATAGCCTATTACTTATTAATTAAGTTTTTGAATGTAAAAACCATGCGAACGTCATAAGTTGACCTCAGACAACAGTATAAAAAAAATTAAAAAGCCCGTTCATGACCCCTTTAAATGATTAAAGAATGATTTTCATGAATGAGACCCATTGATGCATAAGAACACAAAGAACAAAATTCTGGCTGATACCGAAAATACAATAATGATTTACAGTTATGGCTGAACAGTATTAAAATGCATAATATTTATAACATTTTGTCTAAATAAATTAAACGGTTATAAATGCTACAATTTAATTTAGGCACCACAACTTTTAATGTACAGTATAAAAACTGAATATTCTTTTTTTCTAAAGGTTCCAACAGTGTTTTAAAAGATTAATTAAAGCCAATGTAACTATGTTAGATGATAAAAAAGGGAAAATGAGCTTGTACAATTATATATTCCAAATTGAACAATATTGATATTGTAATTTGGTAAGACTTTATTTTAATGTGTCCTTGTTACATGCATTTACTAGTGATGTGACGTTTGACCATAGACTGTAAAAAATATGGACGTAGTGTCCGTGACGTCACCCATAGGAATCTGAAGAGCAGTTTTGAAGCATAAAGTAGGGTCGAGCTGGCCGTTGCCATCTTGGCAGTGCGTCACTCCCAGATAATAGAAAATGGGCAAAGAGGCGGGACGTGGGAGGAGCTGAGGTGACGCGATGACTAACAGACAGCAGACAAAGGGCAATCCACCTGTCACTCAAAGTGGCCACGCCCTTAATTATGCAAAACTTTAAGGCTTTATATAATGTAAACGAATGAGTTATAAAAAAAAAATGCACCCCCTCACAGTTGTCATGAAGGGCAAAATTAGCCGTATAGACCAAAACCACAATTTGTACCAGGCTGTGAACATGTTTTTTTCTGCTGTAAAGTTGGGCATTTTAACATGGGGCTCAAAGAGATTCTGCTCCCTTCTGGGGCCAGTCGATAAATTGCAGTTTAAGTCCCTTCCGTATTGGCTTCAAGAGAAACTGCGGGAGGTTGCCGTTGCGTTCAACACCGAGGCTTCGAAGCTTGTTTAAAAAAAATGAAACATCTCACAGTGAAGCACTGTACCGGAGCATGATTCGTTTTGCCATAACCACATGATGTGTGACGCCCGAAGCTTCATTTTCACACACAACCACTTGATTGCTTCGTATTCCGATTCAAATAACGCAAACCTCTTGCACCGTTTCAAGTGTCATTCGCTTATTTGATAAGAATAAATCATAATACGAAATTACAATTAAACATTTAAATATGTAGTTTTGTGCATGTTCATTTTGTATTAATTCCCGGTTCACAGGCACTTCATTCTAGAATGATCTTTTATTTTGCTTTTTTCACAAGTGTATTCATACATTACGCAAGTACAATGACATGTGAGACTTATTTTTATAGATTTATATATTTTTTTGCTTTATACGGTTTTCATAGAACAAATTATATGAAACGGTCCAAAATGGCTGGGATGCAAAGGCAGCTTTTTCCACCCTTTGACCACAAGATGTCATTAGTGTGCACCGTGTTGAAAAGCTTCGAGTAGTTAACCTTTTTACGATACAAAGCCTCGGTGCTTCGCAAAGCTTCATTTTTACCATCACTAGTATTTACTATAGTAATAACTATAAATTATGTATAATTACATACAACTAAACCTAACCCTACAGTAAGTACATTTAGCTTGTCTTCTTCCCACAGTGCATCCTGGTGTCATGTGTTCTCCAGGTAAGCGACGCACACGCCCATCCACATGATGGAAAAGAAAACATGATTCATCAGACCAGACCACCTTCGTCCATTGCTCCATGGTCCAGTTCTGATGCTCACGTGCCCACTGTTGGCGCTTTCAGCATGGGCACCCTGACTGGTCTGCGGCTATGCAGCCCCATACGCAACACACTGCGATGCACTGTGTATTCTGACACGTTTCTATCAGAACCAGCATTAACTCCTTGAACAATTTGAGCTACAGTAGCTTGTCTTTTTGATCGGACCACATGGGCCAGCCTTCGCTCCCCACGTGCATCAGTGAGCCTTGGCCGCCCATGACCCTGTCGCCGGTTCACCACTGTTACTTCATGCAGACCGGGAAAACCCCACAAGAGCTGAGGTTTTGGAGATGCTCTGACCCAGTTGTCTAACCATGATCACAATTTGGCCCTTGTCAAACTCGCTCAAATCCTTATACTTGCCCATTTTTCCTGCTTCTAACACAATCAACAGGACAAAATGTTTACTTGCTGCCTAATATATCCCACCCACTAACAGGTGCCATGATGAAGAAATAATCAGTTTAATTCACTTCACCTCTCATAATGTTATGGCTGATCGGTGTATATTGTGCATTCCTAATCATTAAATAAAAATACAAAAAGTACAATATACAGCATAATGGGAATTTCACAAACCTGTCTGTCATAGTGTTGGATAATTATCATTTGTAGAGCAACTTCTACTTACAGGCAGACTGGAGGACATCGCAGTTTGAGGTTTTGCCCAGCCGTAGTTGATTTGAGACCCACAGTGGAAACATCGCTGCTCCCCTGCCCACAATGCACCCAGCAATTTATGATCCTCATCCTCATACGACAGTCCCGTGTCCAGAGATATCGACCGTGTGCGGAAACGTCCCAAATCGGCAGAGTTCCACAAGTGAGGAGTACATGTGTCCACAGATGTGAATGGCGTGTGTGTGGTGGGTGTCTGTGCTGTACCCGAGTCATTATCTGTGACACCGTCAGACCAGGACCTCCTGGAGAAAGATTCTCTCCTAAGTTTAAGTGCAGTGGGGGAATTGTGTCCAGAGGCAGCATCAGAGCTCACAGTTTTGCCCTGGGTAGAGGCCGGAAATTCCTGCATCAGATCCAAGGCCGGTTCTCGCTCGAGATGATTTGTAAAGCTGTCCACCTTATTTTCCATAACATCTGTCGTCAGATCAGTAGGAGACAAGCATGAGTTTGTCTCAGCAGATTTCAGTTCCTCAAACAAAGACATGCCTTCCCTATAAACACGTCGGCCTGGACTTTCTGATCTTTGCGGTCTGTCACGATTTTCAGTCTGATAACCAACAGGATCCATTTGAACAAAGTATGTTAGAGTGTAAACACTATTATTGCTGACTTTACCAATATCTGATGACAAAGAGTTTTCCTTTTCAGTAATTATTTTCTTCAATTCTCCTGAGTCTGACTCAAACATATTTCCAGATTCTGCAGTTCCCAAAACAGTTTTTCCAGAGTGTGTCGTAGGTGAGTGTTTTTGGCTCGACTGCATCTCAGAGTTCGGTTCATATGTGGGGGGATCCTCCGCCTCTCCCTGTTCTGATCTCTTCTGTTGGCCTTCTGTGCCATCTTGTGATAATGCATTCAGCATCTGCAAAAAGCAGAAAGAGCAATATAATATAATATAATATAATATAATAATATAATTATTATTATAATATAATATAGCATATAATCATATAATTTGTTAATGAGAGAGCTAAGGTTTTTGTAAATCAGACATTTATTATTATTTTGGGATTTCAGGTGTAACAATATAAAGGATGCACCGATACCAGTATCTGGCCCGATACCGCGCTTGTGTATTCATACTCATTAAAGTGCTTCGACACCACGCAGCGTGTACAGTACAGTGCTTGAGACAAAGAAACACAGACAACAGAGCAAACCAAGAGTAGAATTAATATAGCAGAGAAGGATGTCTATGAAGTAAATGTATCATATTAATATAATTTTAAACAAATTAAAGATTTACGCCTACATAGCTGCTGTGCGTGAGGTGATAAGCGAAACACAAAGTGGATTGATGCCTTTCACACAGACATCGCTGGTAAGTTTGTAGCTTGGCTGGAAATGACGATAGCAAAGAAAGTAAAATTGTGTGTGGGGGGGGGGGGCACTTCTGTTTCATGCTCTTGATTGCTGAACATTGCGCAAACATCTGAAGCGAGTGCCCAGAAAAACTACCTTTTAAGCCGGGCGTACACGGTGTGATTTTTGCTGTCGTACGAGCTTGCAGACGTTTTTTTTTTTTTCACTTGGGAGAAATCGTGTGGAAATAGTGGATGCTTGTATGGTCGTGGCTCACAGTGTGTGCAAGACGAGCCGAGTATGTTACGAGCACCTCCTGATCTCCCAATAATTTTTAAACGCGTTAAAAAAAAATTCAGGGAGTCGGCCCAAATTTCACCAGCGTATAAGCTGTCCCCTATTGCCATATCATACACAACCATGTCACAAAGGCTAGATCGATAAGTATTATTAGGCTATAGCTCAGAGGCTGCAACTATACACGGTGCGCATACACGGTCACACACACTTTCTGTGTCACTCTCTTTCTAGTTGTTTCTGTTGAAAGGAATGACTGCTGTTCTCTGCTTTTAAACAAATCATTTGCACACAAATGTTTTTTTGTCTCTCTTTTTTTCTATCCGAAGCAACATTGAAGGCTCCGGTTTCTGTGTTCAGCGCGAAAGCTCTCGCGATTTCCGCCAGCTCACTGTGCAGTACAGTCGTGTACCAGCTGCTTTGACGCGATTATCAGATTTTTTGACTCGTGACGTGTGCAGCATCTCAAAACCTCCCGGGTGTCCAAACTCGCACAGTGTACACCCGCCTTTAGACAGTGTGCCTATAAAATAGCCTATTAAATCAAGTGCTCTTTCATGTTTTGTGCTTGAACAGAGAAATTCACACAAAATTAAGTCAAAATGCCCAGTAGGCAAGTATCCTTGTGAAACATAGTCGGTTATGTCTAAAGTGAAGGTAAACCGTTGAAAAGAAAACACGTGTAAAGGTGATACAATGGGCAACCAGGTGAGACACAGGGCCCACGACTGATCTTATGCTGCGTTCACACCAAACGCGAATTGAGCGTCAAAATTGCGTCTACCGCGTCTAGTTTCACGCGCAAACATTTTGAATGCATTCGCGTGTCCGCAGCGAATTGGACACGCGTAGAAATCGAGCGCTGGAAGCGAAATTGACGCACGTTCAAGGCACTCCAGGAGAAATATGTCATAAAACACCACTCTGCCTCTTTTCATTTTCATAAAAAATATATATTAAGCATTAATAGCCACACAAATGTGGTCCAGGCAACTCCTACATTATCTTCACTGCATGTATGTTTAAATATCCTTAAAATATAAAGTTATGAAACTTCTCTTTGCCCTCAGTCAAAACGATTTGGCAGACAACAAATTATAGATTCATGAGTGCAAAGATCGGCCGTTGATTGCCCGGTGATCACCTGGATCTCACAACTCCTTTTTTTTTTTAAATATGCGCTCTCTTTATAATTAAACCACAGATTTGAGCTTTAAACATCTACATTCTCACCTGAAAAAGTCTTAAAACTACATTTTTTGACACACTACTAGTATTTTTAAATTATGCAGGGATTCTCATCACGTCACTTTACCACGTGACCGCAGCGAGCAGGCTCCTGATTGGTTAACGCGGCACGAATTGACGCCAAAGTTCAAATTTTTCAACTCGGGCGTCAGACGCGAATTCGCTTCAAACGCGTGCACAACAGCACCATTCGCATGTAACGCGCGTATCGCGCAAGACGCTCAATTCGCATCCAATTCGCGCGAACTGGACGCAAGAATGAGGCGGATTCGCATCCTTCGCGCCGCGCAAAACGCGCCTTCCACGCCGCGGGACCTCCAGACGCGCGTCAACGCGCCTTTCCATTGACTTAACATTGAAATCACTCGCGCCAGACGCTCTATTCGCGTTTGGTGTGAACGCAGCATTAAGTATCCAGATAGAAATGTGTTGCCCGTTCTCAACATACAGCTCTTAAAGTGACAGCAGCCTAATAAACCTGCTGTCTTTGTCCTCAATGTTAATCTAACAACAAAAGACAGAATATCAGAATATCCCTGCTGGAGCAGCTCTAAAATTCACTGTGCTATTAAATTAAAAGATAAAATAGAGCTAGAATATGAACAGTGAAAGTAAAAGTAGTTCCTACAACACATTTTAACAGGCATAAAAATAACTGAAGGAAATGTCAACCAACTAGTTTGATTTAAATTCTTTTGGTTTCTCTGACCAATATTTTTTTTTTTATTACAAATGCAATGAAAATACAGGTATCGGTACTCTGTATCTGCAAGTACAAAAAATAAAAAAAAGTATCAGCACCCGAGTTGTTATGGAAAAAGTGGTGATATACTGTGTGTGTATATATACACACATACATTGATTTCTCAATGTTAAGTTGTCTCAATTTTTTCCAGAGCTGTACTTTTACTGGGTAAAGCTGCTGCATATGAAATGGAATTACACTACCATTTAAAAGTTTGTGAAAGAAGTCTCTTATATGCTCACCAAGACTGCATTTATTATTATTATTATTATTATTATTACAGTAACTACAGTTATTTCACATGTAATCTTTGAACGGAGTAATAAATAAATATATTTGGCTTCCGTTCTTTGTTTTCAAGCTCAAGACTTAACTCAAAGTCTCAAGCAATATAATGGCAGATAAAAACTACTGGATGGCACCATTAATACAGGTGCTTGAACCATCTGCAGTATGTAAAGAAAGAAAGAAAGAGCTGTCTTACCTTCATGAGCTCTGGTCCAGGGTTGTTCTGCTGGGACAGCGCAGGTATGAAGGGCTCCTCTAGGAAGCCACTGCTGTCAGACTGACAACTGTTTGTTCTCATCACACAAGACCCGATTCGTTCACCTACATGGAGCCAAGAGCCATTAGCATGTGCCACATACAACAAGCATTCAGAAGAACACTAAAACCTCTTGATCAGACTAAACAAACATGTTCATTTTCCACAGCACCGTGGTAAGGCAAACATTACCTCAGCTGTACAGCATGTAGCCTGATGCACACATGAAAATGACGGAACAATCTTATGAGTCATTTGCATAATATCAGAAATGGAAATTGTTCCATGGAAATTATTTGAATCCACAGTGGCTTTAAAAACTTTAGCTTTTCAAGAAGTAAAGGAACATGTCTAATAAAAGTTTGTTTATTTAAAAACAAATAAGTATAAATTTGATCTTTTCTGAAGTAGTACAGGGGGGTATTCCAGAAAGCAAGGTTAACTTACCGTCACATATACCCTGAACTCTCAGTTGATTAACCCAAACCTTGCTTACTCGAGGTATGCTGGTTCCAAAAACGCATTTGGGAGTAAGTTCAGCCAACCCAGAATATGTTAACCATGAACACACAAGACAGACAGTCTCAATAGAGCGACAAATCGACTAGTCACCATGGAAACAGACACTATGGCAACTTACATAAGTTAAAGTTATCTGCTTGCTTACTCTCAAACATACCCAGGTATGGCACATAACCTGCTTTCCGGAATACCCCCCTGGTGTAAGTCTGTACAAAACTCGGCCCTGCTATTCCGCGGTGGTTAGCAGGGCATTGCTATGTGGTTGCTTAAGTGTTCTAAATGGTTGTGAGCATGTTACTTTGCATTTGTAGGGTTTTTAAAAAAGAAATACATGCACCTCCAGGATCTGCTGGGCCATTGCAGCTCCCAGGAATGCTTCCTTCATCAAAACTCTGGATCTGAAAAAAAGTAATCAACATTAGAAAGGGAACAATGCGGAAGGGGATATCACTGCCGACTTAATACTTCACCTCTTCCAGCTCGAAAGATTCAACAGGTCGTTGCAGACTTCCCTCAGTTAAAGACGGGACAAAATCGAGTTTCAGAAGGTCTGATGTTCCTCTTGCCATCGGGCTGTTTAGAACTGGCTCAGCTACCTCTGAATTAACACTCTGCTCCTCTTCTAGAGGGAAGAGATAGCTGTTGTCTGACATCCTTGTGCGTTTTGAAGGGATCCTTTTATCTGCTTTTGGTGTGCCAGTGGATTCTGGGCCGGCTGGGGCTGAGGTGGTCACGGAAGGGAGCACATGCTGGTTCTTTAACGTTTGTGCTTGGCTGAGGCTCTTTTTGGAGACTCTACGCAGAATCATGGCCATGCGTTTTCTCCTCTCCCGTGCTTCTGCAGACATCTGGGAAGCTTTAGATGTGTCCGCATCCTGAGCATTGGCACCAACCAGAGAGGTGAACGTTGTGGTGACCTGCTGAAGAACCTCGAGCTGTCTGAACCTATCTGGAGGAAGAGAGATAGAGTTTCAAGATTCTTGACTTGCATAAAACTCTGCTCATCAGACTGTCAACATATTGCAGCTGCACAGGAAATGAGTGTCACTTTTATTTTTGCTGTTGTTTCACACGTTATATTTAAACCACATTCAACCTCCTAAATACCTGTGCATTCTTTAAAATAAAGGTTTCAAAAGGGTTTTTTTGCAGTGATACCAAAGAACCACCATTTTGGTTCGCCAAGGAGCCTTTCATTGAACAGTTCTTAAAAGAACCATTTGTTTCCTTAGTAGAACATTTCATAATCTTAACCCTTTGGCAGTTATTTTGTGCATTGAAAAGCTTCTTCTCCAAATTTTATTTTTGAGACTTAAATATGTTCTTCATATCCACAAAGGGGTCATGAACTGGCTTTTAAATTTTTTTTATACTGTTGTCTGAGGTCAACTTATGACATTCACATGGTTTTTACATTCAAAAACATAATTATTAAGTATTAAGCTATTTTCTGGCCTGGTTTTGAGGCTCTCTTGAGAAACACTTGGTTTTTATGGGCATGCCGCACTGAAGACTTGGAAGTAAACGGCCATGGCTAGGATTGGATAAGATATGCATATTTAATGAGCTTCTGCTCCCCTGTCAGTACATGTGGGAATTGTTTTGAAAGCGTGTGGAGAAATGGCAACCGGAATGAAATCGCCCACAGGGCTCGCAAAATGTCTTTATCAAACAAACACAATGATTTCTCTCATCCACCCATGATTGATTGGATTGTTATTTTTTTATTACTTGGCCCGCCCGATCAGTGAATATAACCGTGAACCATACACACACACACGAACACGCACATCAAGAAAGGAATGTTATTTCACTATTTAAGATGTCTTCCCCACGTGAGCTGGACATTCATTAAAAATAAAGTTCATCCATGCATTCATAATATAGCTTATGTGGTATGTTTATTCCTTAAATGTTCGATGCGGTTTAGCTCTATGTAGGCCTATATCATCATCTCAGGCACGAGTCGGTGGGCGGGGCTACAGTATCAGGCGTTGTTCTTCTTCTGTTGAGGCGGTGCTTCACCACACAATGACGTCAAGGTGTGACATATTCTGAAAACGATCATTTGTTGGGCCTGGTGTCTATAAAAGCTTTTCTTTGACTAACAAGGACGTTTTCAGCTCTGAAACGTACAGGATTTTCTTATATTACTATGAACTTTTATCAAAAGCTCAATGAAAAGTTGATTTCTCAATTCATGACCCCTTTAAAAGGTTAATTCACACTAAAATAAAAAATATATGCAAGACTTTATTTCTTCTATAGAATTATTAATTAATTTTTTGCCATGGTTTTTTGCCAGATTCTACAATGAATGAGAACTGGAGGTTTTCAAGCTTCAAAAGGATTTAAAAGCACCATAAAAGCATAATTTAAAAAGTGGTCTAGCTTATGCACTATATTCTATAAGACTTCTAAAAGAATAGTATTTTAAGCTCTCAAACAAAACTAATGTATGACTTCAGAAGACTTTGAATATGGCAAAAAGTGGCAAAAAGTCATATAGACTACTTTTGTGATGCTTTGTTTTGTCATTCTGGAGCTCAACAGCCCCAGGAAGTGGCCAGGATATTATTCAGAGTTCCACAGAAGAAAGAAAGTCATATGGGTTTGGAACCACATGAGGTTGAGCAAATAACTAAATTCATTTGTGTGTGAACTTGAGGAAACATGCTCACTCCTGACATCCTCATTTTCGACATCCATTCGGTTCTGCTGAGCTTCCAGAAAGAGCTGATAGCTGATGCCACGAGCGCTGGACTGGTAATTGATGAATCGGGACGGGATTCTCCCTGTGATGTCGGGCTCCTCAGTGCCAAAACCCAAATCTAGCAACAGTTCTTCAGGGTCATCCTGCATTACGTTCAACACGTCCATTACACTACAAAAAAACCCCAACAACATTAGCATGAATATCAACAAACCAAAGTCCTAAAGTGAATGATTGACAGGTGGGGAAGGGGGTTGAGGAGTTCTGACCTGACTTCAGATGGTATGGAGACAGTCGATGCAAAACTGTTCCACCTGGTCAGAGCAGGAGTATCTAGAGATGACCTGTGCGTGGATGACATCAGTAAACGTCAAGTAAAGAAAGCAAACACTGCTGACCAGCCCTTCCTATACATCCAAACCCTTTTTCATTCTTTCCTTGGTTTCACCCATTTCCGGTCGAAATCGCTCTTCTCTTGCCTCATTGCACCATCAGTGACATTCCACCTCATGCAAACCAGCCCAGCAGCCCATGTGGTGGCATATCAACAAATGAGCATTTGCATGGGAAATATGACTAAGGTTTCTGGCGGGTGCCTGAACAAGCCTACATCACGCACATATACACACACTTACAAAGTACTCTGTTTGAAATATAGTATATACGAACACATATACATTGAACAAATGTACCACTTCAGGCCATTTCCCACACATTGGTGTAACACATACAGCAAATGAACAGTGGATAGATGACAGTTCTAAATTCTTTATAAATTTTAATACAATGTTCTGAAACTGATAAGACAATGTATGTACACCTAGAAATACACAATATATCAGTACCATATTGGATATTGAATTACGCATTTCCTCTATTCTTACGTTTAGATCGATTAAACGTATAAACACATGAATAATTTAATAACTGCTAAATGTAATCTTTAGCAAATCTCAAAATGAATATCCATTTTTCATACTGTACCATTTTGTGAAAACAATTGTATTTAGTTTTGATTTATTTAAACAAAATAGTATTAGTATAATAGATTCTAATATCGCCCACAACATGAAAATTACTATCAGCTTATCATATCTGCCAGATCCAGATTTGTCAAAAGGTCAGTTATTCAAGTTACAAATGAAAGTGCTACATAAAAAACAGTGAATATTAAATGTGTTCTTACCTCAAAATGTCCTGTACAGCCCTGAGAGAACGTTTGCCATATAAAGATGCTGCATCAAACACAGAACAAACATTTAAAGATGGAAAACATCTGCGTTTTCAATTACACACCTCCAGACTGCTTGACAGTAACTATATTAGGTCAGTATCCTTCATTGTTTTGATGTTCTTGTCTTCTCATAAACTGAAGACTTTGGCATGTTGTCAGGAGCACACTGATGTCTTCTTAGCAGAGGACCTGGATCCAAAGTGCCCAACTTATTTCCTAAACCAGCATCTTTGTTTAATCTCTACGTATTCTGAAGAGCAACAATACATTCCATCCTGTACCTTCCATTGCAACTGTGTTACGAAACCAAAGCACCTCATTCACTAGAATGGGAGTGTCTGACAGCACAACTGACAGAACATGAACAAGAAATTCATAGAAGGCAAGCAACTATTCCTGAAAAATAATGACACCAACAACAGACAATTCAAGACACTCCCTACAAAGTGACCCTGAAAAGGAAGACAGAACTCAGGACAGAAAACAGCACTCTAAGAAGAAAGACAGAAGCCTGAAGAGAGACCGCACACTGAGCAGAAAGAAAACAATTATAGGGGGTCGACGTGAATATGGACTTTCAGAAATGTTAACAGATATGAGGAATGTCTGGCAAGCAAGCAAACAAACGCATTTGGGATTCCAGTTTATTGCATGCTATTGCTGATGTATTTTATATTGTCAGTCACTGTACACTCTAAAAAAAAAAGGTTCTATATTGCACCAAAAATGGTTCTTGGCTCGTAATCATAGGGGAACCTTTTTTAGTGCTATATAGCACCAATTTTGGTGCTTCAGTGGTTCTTCAGAGGTTCTTCAGAGGTTCTTCACCGGTTCTTTGACTAAGGTGCTATATAGCACCTCTGAAGAACCGCTGAAGAACCACTGAAGCACCAAAATTGGTGCTATATAGCACTAAAAAAGGTTCCCCTATGATTACGAGCCTTTTTTTTAGAGTGTATCCTACTGTACTTGACTTTATTTATAGTATTATTCTGCCCTGTTTGGGCTAAAGATACATTTCCATGCGAGTGAACAATAAAGATTCAAAACTTTTCTTTGGAAAAGTATTTTCTCAGTACTACCTCTAGAATCTTATCTGCGATTTACAGAATGTCAGAACATGTCAGAGCTTAACTCAAGACTTCATAAAGGATGTTTCTGTAACAGCCTCTGGTGCCTAAAGTGAAAGGAAAATTTAAAGAGGTTTAACTTGAGCTGACCAAACAACTCATTGTGTGTTTATCATCAGTGTCCGTATAGGTCTTAAAAATAGCCATGCAAATTGTTGCCATTAATTTATGAATAGTATTCTACTTAACGTAATGTAGTAGTATTCTACAACTACTTAAAGGGTTAGTTCACCCAAAAATGAAAATTCTGTCATTAATTACTCACCCTCATGTCGTTGGACACCCGTAAGACCTCCGTTCATATTCGGAACACAAATGAAGATATTTTAGTTGAAAGCTGATGGCTGAGAAAGGCTTCACACAGGCCTCCATTGGCATTCAGTACATTGACACTTCCAAGATCCATGAAAGGCACTTAAAACGTCGTTACAAAGTCTATCTCACCACAGTGGCTCTACAATAATCATACAATGCGACGACAATAGTTTTTGTGCGCAAAAAAAAATCAAAATAACACCTTTATCCAACTTGTTCTCGACTTCCGTGTGTGCCTCCACGACGCATGCGCGAGAATATGACGTAGCGCGAGAATATGACGTAGCGCCGGTGTTCGGGAATCGATGAAATACACACTTAAGCCCCATTTTGAGAACTACGCCGAGACCTAAAGCACGATCAATGTAGAATCCAACAGCTTAGACACGCGCGTCTTCCTCTGCTCGTAAACAAATCACTTCTGGGTCATATGTCCGAACGCCGGATCTGCGTCATATTCTCGCGCATGCGTCGTGGAGGCATACACGGAAGTCGAGAACAAGTTGGATAAAGGTGTTATTTTGATTTTTTTTTGCGCACAAAAACTATTGTCGTCGCATTGTATGATTATTGTAGAGCCACTGTGGTGAGATAGACTTTGTAACGACGTTTTAAGTGCCTTTCATGGATCTTGGAAGTGTCAATGTACTGAATGCCAATGGAGGCCTGTGTGAAGCCTTTCTCAGCCATCAGCTTTCAACTAAAATATCTTCATTTGTGTTCCGAATATGAACGGAGGTCTTACGGGTGTCCAACGACATGAGGGTGAGTAATTAATGACAGAATTTTCATTTTTGGGTGAACTAACCCTTTAATGTAAATGTCCTAACTAAACTTAAAAAGACCCCCTGTGGTGAAAATCAAGATTTTAATATTGTTTATATGTCTATGTGGTGCTTTTAAAATGCTTTAAGACAAACCATGTGTAAATTCATAAGTCAACACTATTGCGGAGTATTTTCTCCTTAAAACTGCAGTGAACCAAAGACAGTCTCAAAAACTCGCTGTTTCTGACGTCAAACAACCTTTGTGTCAATGTGTGATCATCAACGAGTGGATCTCTGAGCTGGTGCGAGTGAGCGGAGGCGGGGCTAATTTGCATATTAATAGAACCTCGCATAGTAAATTAGGCCTAGGGGGTGTAGAGTTGCATTCAAGCTATTTTAAGGCATGAAGACATTTTCATCAAAGAAAAAAACGTTTAAATATGAAATTGTGGTGATCAAAGATAAGTTTTAAGGGATACAAATTATTGACTACAGGGTCACTTTGTAGGGAGTGTCTTGACTCTTGTCTGTTGTTGTTTATGTCATTTTTTCAGGAATAGTTGCTTGCCTCCTATTTATTGTTCATGTTCTGTCAGTTGTGCTGTCAGACACTTCCATTCTAGTGAATGAGGTGCTTTGGTTTCGTAACCGTTTAATGGAAGGTACAGGACGGAATGTATTGTTGCCATGTGTACCACAATGAAAAATGGTCAAAAAAGTAGTACATCTATAAAACTATATAATTGGGACTCATGGAAACCAAAAATAAGTAGATTCCTATCAATGTATCCCTATAATTTGGCTAACTCATCCTCATTACATGGAAGAGCTAACTCTGCCCTCTTCCTATTGCCCTTTCCGCAAAATATTGCTGTATTCATTTTCTGAAAATAAATAATTTGATACTTATGCATAAACACAACTATAGTACAATAAACACTTTAAATAAATAAATAAATAACTGCAATCATGTTGATGCTACTATCTATTAAAAAAAAAAATCCCAATGGGGAAATTACTGCAATTCCACTGTGGTACAGCATTGCCATATGGCAACATATTTTTCCATAGTTGTAGAGCGTTGTCATATGGAAACATTGATATTTTCTCAATTTACAGTAAAACTATGTTAGACAAAGTTGATTTGTGAAATTTCTGGAGCACTTCAACGGGTTTCTTCTGTTCGAGGGTGACAGCGGGAAAGAGAGTTTTGGAGGAACATTCAAATGTCATTTGACTTAAAAACAGCACATAATTGGCTACCGTAAGGCCTGCCATTTTAATTGCCATAGTGCAATTTATTGTATTTTTTTCTGAATACAAGGAAATTAGTAGAAATTAATTGTTGCCATATGGCAACGCTGTACCATAAAGAGTTATGTTTTCAGAATAGCAAGTAAACAAAAACACTACAATATTGCAGCCCATTCTCACTCCCAAAGCGTCAAAATCTGAAGCATGGTCAAGTGCTTTCCGCATCACAATGAAGACGCTAAAGGTACCTTGGCGCCACTATATCGACATGCCGGGTACTCCAATTATTTCAGTTGTTTACCCAATGCGTCAGATCAAGGCACATTTAATTCTTTGCATTTGTAAAAGCAGACATGATTTTATGAATATTTATAGGCTACTTTTATATTTTGGAGCAACTAACCCCACTCCTACCCTAAACCTACCTACTTCTAAACAATATAAAACACGTAACAGGCAAATAAAAGTACAATCACAGGTATTTATTGCAAAAACAGTAAGTATTAACCCATGTTGCATTCCAAGTCTTCTGAAGTCATACGATATCTTCATATAAAGAACAGTTGATCTTAATGTTTTAATCGCTGAAATGATGATCCCGCCGCTCCATGACCACACGCACACACTCAGTCAGTCATATCTCATTCAAATGATACACCCGACTCTTGAGCATGACACAATCAGTCACGAGACACACAAGAGCCATTTTACAATCAAAGCTGACGTAATGACGCAATTGGTCACAAGACATACGAGAGCCAATGCAATTTCACTAGCAAATAAGTAACGTTTCTTCGGGCGACAATTTTTGAAATTTGAATGCATGCATGATCTTCGGTGGATGGAGACGCTGACCGCTTTTGGGGATTTTCTTCACACAAATCAATCGTTTGGCCTTGGAACACTTGGAATATTTGTAGTACTTTATGAATAAATTGTGCATGCAGTCATACCTACCTGTTATATCCTGTATATCATATCATATATAATACACACATGGGTAGGTTTAGGTATGGGATGGGGTTGGGTTGCATGTTCAAACGTGTCTAAATAGCATAAATAAAATAAATGTAAATAAATTATACTGGCTGATTAAATTGAGAATCACACTCCAACATGTCATAATGGCAAAATCATAACCCAGTATATAATTTCATCATGACGATAACGTTTCCATGCCCAACATGTCTGTGCATGATGGCAAAGGTTTCTCGTAAAAACAATAGAGTACCCTGCACGTCGAAAAATGACGCCTAGGGGTACCTTTAGCGTCTTCAGATTTTGACGCCTTGGGAGTGAGATTGGAACACAACAACCTCAAGTAAATCATGGGTTACGTTTTCTGCATTAATATCTTGATCTTAGAATATTTCCCTTAACCATAACCAACTTTAAAATCAAAGGAACCTATTGGTTGATAAGGATATTTTTTAAGCCCCTACAAGTTAACTCTAAAATCTGATAGGATTAGTTGATCTAGTTGGCTGGTTTTCTTCCCGGACCTTCATGGATGTTGATCCATGAACGTGTCGTACTTGCTTAAATCATGTTAAAGTAAAGATCACGTCTTTCCCTGCTTTATCTACTCCTTATCTTTTCCGTGCAACTGGAAACTATGCAGCAGCAGGTGAAGTTTCCCCTGAAGCAGGAGACAACAGGCACTGGATTGTCTCACTCTCTGCCAGTGTTTGTGTTTGAAAGTATGGAGAGGTTTGCCATGTTTAAAATCCAGGCCTTCTGAATAGTTCAATGTATTCCAAGACATCGACGCACAAACCCATATGCCACCGTATGCTCTCAAACCTTGACGTCAAACAGTGTCACTCACTCCTATATCAGAATATAGTTTAACTGATCCGAGCAAAACAAAACAGGGAATGCTTACCTTCCACTCCCAGTGCCAGATCATCTTCTCCGCTCTCATGTCTCCTTATAGGCTTCACTGAAAGCAAAGCAATATTTTTTTTACGATAAAGTATTTACAGAGCTTACAAAAGCGAGGGAAAAACAAGTCACACCCTCAGGTCAGTTGGGTCAGTAGATCAGCTGACCTGCAAACCCATTTAATCTAGCACACACTGTCAGCCACCACAGATAAATGACGATAAAAGATAATTGAATCATTGTGAATCATATCAGTATGTTAATGATATATCCAGCACAACAGACTGAACGTTTAGAGCTCCAGGGTTAAATGTTCATTCACAAGATCGCTCTGATACACTGATCTGAACACATTTATCAGACAGTCTACTAAATTGAAATAAACAGAAACTATCAGACTACAGTTACCTTTTTATTGAGACCCACCCACACAGCATTTGATCACTGGATTTACTGAAATCATTTCACTTTTAAGAAGCGTTCTCTCAACATTGCAACATTCCATATTTTTTTCATATATTCGTTTTTCGACGCTAGAGGTCGCCTATTCAAAACAAAGGCTTAGCTTGACGACGCCGAGATTGAGCGCGGATTCATGGGAGATGTCGTCTTCACCTCTCAGCCGGTGGAAAAGAATGGGGACGGGACTCGGGCAGAGATCATATTCATGGATGAGATTATTAACGTTAGTGTTGTGGGAGTGCAACGTGGCCGCTGAAGCGATTGCTAATGAGAGACAAGCGTAACACATGGCTGGAGAGCAGTGGAACTTTTATTATGCCACAGTCGCCATTTCCTCATCTTCCTGTCTTTCGTATGTGGGGTAACGCAGTGCCGTTTTATCCATAGACTGTAAAAAATATGGACGTATTGTCCGTGACGTCACCCATAGGATTCTAATGAGCGGTTCTGAAGCGTAAAGTAGGGACGAGCTGGCCGTCGCCATCTTGTCAGCGCGCGTCACTCCCGGATAACAGAAAATGGGCGGGACGTGGGCGGAGCTGAAGTGACGCGATGACTAACAGACAGCAGTGGCCACTTTGAGTGGCAATCCACCTGTCACTCAAAGTGGCCACGCCCTTAATTATGCAGAACTTTAATGCTTTATATAATGTAAACGAATGAGTTAAAAAAAATTCACCCCCCTCACAGTTGTCATGAAGGGCAAGATTAGCCATATAGACCAAAACCACAATTTGTACCAGGCTGTAAACATGTTTTTTTCTGCTGTAAAGTTGGGCATTTTAACATGGGGCTCAATGAGATTCTGCTCCCTTCTGCAGCCCTAGTGGCCAGTCGATGAATTGCAGTTTAAGTCACTTCCGTATTGGCTTCAAGAGAAACTGCGGGAGGTTGCCGCTTGGTTTTATCATATTATATATATTTGAGTGTAGTGTTGTCAAAAGCACCGACCGCGATACCAAATCGGTACTGACATTTAAAAAATGTGACGTTTTAAGCGCTGTTGAGCAGAATCGTAAACACCTCTGACTGGCTATTGTGCTCACACGCTCATCAAATATGTCTGTGATTGGCTACAGCGATCAGCGCTTCACAAACATGCTGTAAATATACATCAATGACGCTTCATACACACGGGAGCATTTGAATGCATGCGTCTATCAGCCTACCGGTCCGCTGGTCGACGCCTGCTTTTGTTTTTAAACTCTCCCACTTTCAAAACACTTTCAAACGCTGCCGTGTGTTGATCAGTGTAGCAAATCACAGGTACATCTGATGAACGCGCAAGCACAATGGCCAGTCAGAGGTGTTTACGATTAAAGCTCAATAGCGCTCAAAGAGTCAATTTTTTTACATTTCAGTCCCGATTTGGTATTGCGGTCAGTACTTTTGACAACACTATTTGAGTGTGTTTAAAATGATGTACAAACATTACTCTATAAGACACTTGTTGCACACTGCAGTAAGCTAGATCAATATTAGTCATGATAAAACATGGTACTTGTGGTAAATCAATAAAACGAGATTTAAACAATAAGACTAGGCGATGAATGTAGCCTATCCAAACAGTTTCAGAAATCGAGGGTAACGCGGGTATGATGTCATTGATGGGCAACGCATGGACACGATCCGTGTCCTGGTAAAAATAGCTTATTTCTCTGGATTTAAACATTCTTGGAAACATCTGGGATAATGCAAGTACACAAGTCAACAAAATATATAACAGTTAAAATCCGAAAATCTTAAATAATGTGCCTTTAAAGCAAAAATAATACACCAAAATACTCTCCAATGTTGCATTTTATCCCTTAGCTTCTAAGTCACTTTATTGTGATGATAATAAATGTATGATTTTTTATAATATTAATAATATAATAAAACATTTAAATATAGCATGTATTTATATACAAGTATAATATATATTCATATATAAAGTAAAATAATAACAACATGACACCATGGCAATCTCCAAAAAAAAATAAATTCACGTAATCTTACCTGCCGTCTCCAGGACAACCTCTTGTCTCGTGTCGTCCCTTAAACAAGGAAGTCAAGCTGTATTAGTGACCATATCACTAGAAGGAAATGCTTTAAAAAAATATATAATGTGGGAAGAAATTCAAATTATAATAGACAGCACAATGGAACAGCTGAAACCCTTTGAGAAAGGATTTATCCCCAAATAAAAGCCACAATGAAAGAGAAATGAACACTTGTGAGATTCGGCTCTTACTCTGAGATTGTCGTGAGCCAGTGCTCTACGCTGTCTTCGTCACACTTCCCTGTTCGAAACAAAGAGGAGCCAGTCGTTAAAACGTTCACCTTGCATCTTTACTGTTCAGTTTGCTTAAAAAAACAGGGGAAAAAAAGTAGATCTGAGGTCTGGATGAGCCCATGTCACACAGAGCTGCAGGGTTGCATGGGCGTTCACTGCACTGCTTTGCATTTTCTGTGAAGTGAGCAGGATTTCTGAGGCCTGGATGATCCATGGAAATACGATTTGACCAACACAAACACACCGATTATCAAGAGAACATCAACGTTTACATTACAGCTAACTGCATGAACCACCATTCAGCAGCACAGCATCCAACAAACAAACATCTCAAGTAGCCTACTTACCGGTGTCAGAACTGATTATCGGAACGATCTCACATTTATCCGTCTTCCATCTAACCCTGGAGGTCTGTAGAATAGCTCTTCTAGCTGCAGATTTGCTGGTAGACATCGCTGTGGGCATGAGGTCCACTCCATTCAATAAAACAAACACCTCACCATGAGCTCATCTTCTCTGGGCAAACACTAAAAGATAGAAATGTGTTTCACTCCAAGATGATGACAGTCAGAAAAAAAAAGGTGGGAATGAACATAAAAAAAAACAAGCATTTCATATTTATATATCCATATTAGGCTACCTTTGTATGTAGTACAACTAGTCTAAAACAACACAAACAAAAACAGTACTTTTCCTAAATACCTGTTTGTCTCTGAGCACTGTGAAATTTTCCTAATCCACAAGGCCATTGCCCAATGAAAACATCAAATTTGATGTAATTTGATCTAACACAAGGTTGCAGGTTTATGTAACTTATGAGAACCCCTGAAACTGATTCAGTTTTGTTTGAGGTGAATAAATCAGGTTTTTCAGTATATATATCGGATAGCCTATATGTAATAAACACTTGTTTTGAGGGTTCAAAAAGCTTGATAGACAGATTATATAAATATATACTAATATCAATATTTCATGTTTAACTTTCCCTTTCAATCCTGATATGACAGGTGCCTAATACTGTTCCTGAGGCACTACCCACACAGCTGTCTGTAATCATCAGCTGTTCCTGAAGCTCGTATTTATCTGGTTCAGGTGTGTTTGATTAGGTTTGGAGCTGAAATTTGCTGGAAGGTTGATCTCGAGGAACAGGACCCCAATAATTAGCCCTAAATATCAAAAGCTTTGCGCGCAAACCGTTCTTAGTGAATAAAATAACTATTGTCTAAGCTTTTTATACATTGTTCTATATAATGAAATCATCGTAACAAAAAAGTAAGACAAATTAATAAATAAACACAAACACGATTTCGTGAAACAACCAATAAACTAGGCTATATCTGCATGTCAAATGAACCCCAAAACACAGGTGAAAATGAGCTCCTATGTTGGAACTAATATTATTTTTGAACAATCATATGATCAGCAAAGTTAGCAAAATATAAAAACATGTGATCCACCACAGAATGACCACAGAAACACTCACTCACCTGCGCTATAGCGGAGCAGATCCGAACTGAGCACCTGCCACAGAACGCCTGCTTTAATATTTCTTATCTCTATATCAACCCGAGCTAAAAACAGAAACACGGTTCTAATTTGATCCGCGTAAAGAGGAAAAAAAGCAGAACGCGTATGCAAATAAAGTCCAAGGAAAACAACCAGAAGTACAAAGGCGACGTGTGAACGCGCGGTCGTATCGCGCTATGCCTTCATCCAGAAGAATTATTCGCATGCAAGCCTGAAAGAGGAATTGAGCTTTTGACAACTGCCTGCATGCAGAAACATGATAGTTGTTGCCTAACCTGTTCGAAGGAAGTTTGTGCAATTTCACAGTACTGATATGAACACTCTATACCTGTAATTGTGTGAGGAGGAGTTTGCATACAAAACAATCCAAGAGTGATTATATTATAAATATTTATGTTGCCTGTTTCTTTAAAATATTGTTAGGTTAGGCTCGAATTTAAAGTGCAAATTTATATATTTTACGTTCTGTTTAGCCTGTATGCATATAGGCCTAAACATATTTAGACAATTCACTCTTAAAATGCCCGAATTTCACTGTAGCCTATTTTAATTGTTTTATATATTTCTTTGTATTTATCTGCATAAGCGTTTTGTTAAATGTAGGCCTTTATGGGATATATGTTATACCGACTTGACTTGACTGCAGTTCCGTGTGTGAATCACTAGATGTCACTAAAGGTCTGAAATATACCCAGGAACCCGATGCCTCCATTCTCAATAATGAATGCCACCACGCATAATTAAGCTATAAAATGTGCGGCAGTTTTTCCCCAGGATAAAAGGTGGAAACTAGATCATTTCTCTGTGTGAATTAATATTCTGTGCACACTATGGACCAGTAAACTATTCACAAACAACTAGGTAGGTGACTGGCACAGATTGGGCTGCATTATGCATGTGTGGCAGAACACTGTTTATAATAATAATATAATAATATACATTGCAAAGTCTAAAAGTTTCACATAAACAAGTAGCTACTATTTACTGTTTTACCTATTTAATGTTATCGTAAAATTTTTTGTTAAAAAATTTAAATCTCTGCAAATAAAATCTACTTGTATTTTGGAGGTTTTTAGCAGATGTATAAAGTCCGATCTCCTCAAGTTTGCACAGGTGTCCTAGCATAGTAACCACATGTAGTTCATCACATTAAAGGGATAGTTCACCCAAAAATGAAAATTCTGTCATAATTTACTCACCCTCAAGTTTACTCGCACTCACAAAAGAAGATATTTAGAAGAATGTTTGTAACAAAGCAGGTAGAGCAACCATTGACTACCATAGTATTTGTTTTACCTACTAGTAAATGGTTGCTCTATCTTGCTTGGTTACAAACATTCTTCTAAATATCTTCTTTTGTGTTCAGCTGAACAAAGAAACTCATACAGGTTTGGAACAACTTGAGGGTGAGTAAATAATGACAGAATTTTCATTTTTGGGTGAACTATCCCTTTAAATATGAACAGGGCCCAATAGTGACAACCACAAAGTGTCACAAGACTTTCTGTCTTACAACAACTATATATATATATACATACACCGAACAGGAATAACATTAAGTGAATAACACTGATTATCTCTTCATCATGGCACCTGTTAGTGGGTGCGATATATTAGGCAGCAAGTGAACATTTTGTCCTCAAAGTTGATGTGTTAGAAGCAGGAAAAATGAACAAGCGTAAGGATTTGAGCGAGTTTGACAAGGGCCAAATTGTGATGGCTATGGGTCAGAGCATCTCCAAAACTGTAGGGTATTACAGGACTTAAAGGATCTGCTGCTAACATCTTGGTGCCAGATACCACAGCAAACCTGCAGGGGCCTAGTGGAGTCAGCAAAAGGGGGTCCAACACAATATTAGGTCACAATTATGCCTGATTATGTATATATCTAATGTTATACCATTCATTAATTTCTGCATGTGCCTTAGGAGGTGACTAAATCGTTTTTGGGGTCACTGTATCACCTGATCTGTTAGTCTTGTACTCTTTTTTTTATTTGCCTTACTTTATGTTTAGGATTTTCAATCTTATTTCTGCAAGTCCTTGAGTGACTTTCCATGCAGGCTTTGCACATTCTGAGTGGGATTTGACACATCCTGACAGGGGCAGGCACTGCGCACATCTGGAGCAGACGGGTTTGAAGTGTCTCGCTCCAGGGCACAAGAGCAGTTCCCCCCTTTCGCTTCATAGTGTGATGCTTCCCATGACATCACTTAGAGTCTGTTTCTTAAACTTTCATGAATCTCAGAGCTGAATAAAATGCTGCTATCACAGTGGTGCAGTGCTGGAAAAGGCTTTAAATGGCTGTATTAGCGCTTCAATGCATCTCCTTCTCCCACACTAGTGCCTTCACAGAAAAACAAGAAGACATCTTCACCTAGAATATCTTCTAGAAATTTGTGCCTTATGTGAAGAAAACAAAAGCATAGAATAATGAAGTAGTATTCGATGGGTTTTCTTCTTAATGGTACACGTTCTCAACGCAACATGAATATTTGAGCAGCCTGCAACTGCTAATTTAATCATTCAACATCTGTTACAATTACTCTGGCTTCCACAACAAGATCTGCCTACAAGAAATGAATGCAGAGTGTTATTGTTAGAAGAAAGCTTTAGAACAAAGAATATATGTATATTAGTGCTGTCAAACGATTAATCGCATCCAAAATAAAGGTTTGTGTTTACATAATATATGTGTACTGTGTATAATTATTATGTATATATAAATAAACAAGCAATGTATAAAGGTGCTGGTCATTTAATTAGAATATCATCAAAAAGTTGATTTATAAAGTGAAACTTGTATATTATATTAATTCATTACACACAGACTGATATATTTCAAATGTTTATTTCTTTTAATTTTGATGATTATAACTGACAACTAAGGAAAATCCCAAATTCAGTATCTCAGAAAATTAGAATATTGTGAAAAAAGTTCAATATTGAAGACACCTGGTGCCACACTCTAATCAGCTAATTAACTCAAAACACCTGCAAAGGCCTTTAAATGGTCTCTCAGTCTAGTTCTGTAGGCTACACAATCATGGAGTTGTCCAAAAGACGACCATTGACACCTTGCACAAGGAGGGCAAGACACAAAAGGTCATTGCAAAAGAGGCTGGCTGTTCACAGAGCTCTGTGTCCAAGCACATTAATAGAGAGGCGAAGGGAAGGAAAAGATGTGGTAGAAAAAAAGTGTACAAACAATAGGGATAACCGCAACCTGGAGAGGATTGTGAAACAAAACCCATTCAAAAATGTGGGGGAGATTCACAAAGAGTGGACTGCAGCTGGAGTCAGTGCTTCAAGAACCACTACGCACAGACGTATGCAAGACATGGGTTTCAGCTGTCGCATTCCTTGTGTCAAGCCACTCTTGAACAACAGACAGCGTCAGAAGCGTCTCGCCTGTGCTAAAGACAAAAAGGACTGGACTGCTGCTGAGTGGTCCAAAATTATGTTCTCTGATGAAAGTAAATTTTGCATTTCCTTTGGAAATCAGGGTCCCAGAGTCTGGAGGAAGAGAGGAGTGGCACACAATCCACGTTGCTTGAGGTCCAGTGTAAAGTTTCCACAGTCAGTGATGGTTTGGGGTGCCATGTCATCTGCTGGTGTTGGTCCACTTTTCTGTGGTCCAAGGTCAACGCAGCCATATATCAGGAAGTTTTAGAGCACTTCAAGCTTCCTACTGCTGACCAACTTTATGGAGATGCAGATTTCATTTTCCAACAGGACTTGGCACCTGCACACAGTGCCAAAGCAACCAGTACCTGGTTTAAGGACCATGGTATCCCTGTTCTTAATTGGCCAGCAAACTCGCCTGACCTTAACCCCATAGTAAATCTATGGGGTATTGTGTAGACTGTAGAGGAAGATGCGATATGCCAGACCCAACAATGCAGAAGAGCTGAAGGCCACTATCAGAGCAACCTGGGCTTTCATAACACCTGAGCAGTGCCACAGACTGATCGACTCCATGCCACGCCACATTGCTGCAGTAATTCAGGCAAAAGGAGCCCCAACTAAGTATTGAGAGCTGTACATGCTCATACTTTTCATGTTCATACTTTTCAGTTGGCCAAGATTTCTAAAAATCCTTTGTATTGGTCTTAAGTAATATTCTATATTTTCTGAGATACTGAATTTGGGATTTTCCTTAGTTGTCAGTTATAATCATCAAAATTAAAAGAAATAAACATTTGAAATATATATATGTCTGTGTGTAATGAATGAATATAATATACAAGTTTCACTTTTTGATGATATTCTAATTATATGACCAGCACCTATACATTTAATATAAATTCAATAAATAAAATTGTGTCTGAAAGAGTCAATAAGACATTAAGAAATTAATAATCGATTGTTTTTAAAGGCACACAGGTACATACTTAAAGTCTAAACAGATGTCTTAGGTAGGCTAGATAGACCTTTGTACACTGTGAAGACAGCTTTCAGATTTCATTTCATTGAAATACACCTATGCACAATTTTTTGTAGAGTACATTGAATCTTCAAAGGGAATATGGAATATTGTTGGATGAAAATGTCCTATTCTTAAAAATAACTTACAGCTTTTATGTGTGAACTCCTTCCGTCACGTGCGAGTCCCACTGTTTTCGAACGGTGCAGAATGGTGATTGGTGGTGATGGTGGCTATGAATGTGACTTTGTGTGTTTGTGCTGGTTTTGGACGGAGCTTGTTACAGGCTGTCTGTGGGTGGGTTGCGCAGACCCTCGCGAGGCTGTCGGTTGGTCACAGGGTCCAGACCATGACTAATCCAAACCCCACCAGGCTGACCAGATGGGGCCTTCAGATTGCCTAAAAACAAGAGCAGGCCAACATTTCAGAGGAGGCGACAACAAACGCAGAACGACGACAATTGTGTTGTTACGTAATTTTGGTCGTGTTTATCCGTGTTTATGGAAAATGTAGATATTAAAAACGAAAAAGATATACATATAACATTAGAGAGAGTGCCCCCAAAATATCCCTTTATATCAAACAAACCAGATATCTTCACAATAAACATCAGCCCTGGTGGATCCCTTCAAAGAGTGAGTGTGTTTGAATGAGAGTGAGAGTCCGTGTTGCCAGATTCTGTTTTCCAGAACATTCACAGGAGCCTCAGAGGGTCGGAGAGTGGAGATTAAATTAGGGCCTAAGTGGGGACAGCTGCCTGCTGAAACCAAGGACATTTAGGTCCGTTCCTGAGGGTGAACCGCCCAGTAGGCTGTCCAAAACGGCTCCAACATGAGGATCCTTGCGCTGTAACCAACTGGGGTTAAATTGGGTTCATCAAAATAAAAATGACTACAGCCAGATGGGTTTTGGCACTAGAGGAACAATATACGGGTTGCGCTAAATGGAACAAATCCGTATAAAATTGTGTGCTTGTGTGGAATCACACTT
Source organism: Gobio gobio (assembly GCF_949357685.1). NCBI lineage: Eukaryota > Metazoa > Chordata > Actinopteri > Cypriniformes > Gobionidae > Gobio > Gobio gobio. The sequence continues at coordinate 35,245,440 of NC_137119.1, forward strand.
CTAACTGTTTGTGTGTCATTTGCAGATACGAATGCGTGTTTTAATGAGCACACAGTCTGTTTCTGATTTGTGGAGTAAAAAAATAATAGCATTTCAAATCTCTGTTCTAAAAGAAACCAACGTTTTTAACCGTTTCTTCATCTTTCTCTTGCTGCCATGGATCATTAACATCTCTAATGATGAAGACTTCCATTCTGGAAGCAGAAAAAACATGCGCTTTAAAGGGATAGTTCACCCAAAAATTTTAATTAGCCCATGATTTACTCACCCTCAAGTCATGTGTATATGACATTCTTCTTTCAGACGAATACAATTGGAGTTGTCCTGGCACTTCCAAGCTTTATAATGGCAGTGAATGGCTGATTCTGTCCATAAAAGTGCATCTGTCCATCATAAAATCCACACGGCTTGCGTTTGTGTAAGAAAAATATCCATATTTAAAACCTTACAAACTGTAATCCGGTGATGAACGCGGAAGTATATTTACTTTATAACCATAGACTGTTAAAAAATATTGACGTAGTGTCCGTGACGTCACCTATAGGATTCTGAAGAGCAGTTTTGAAGTATAAAGTAGGGTCGAGCTGGCCGTTGCCATCTTGGCAGTGTGTCATCGCGCGTCACTCCCGGATAACAGAAAATGGACAAAAAGGCGGGACGTGGGCAGAGCTGAGGTGACGTGATGACTAAAAGACAGCAGATAAACGGCAATCCACCTGTCACTCAAAGCTATGCAGAACTTTAAGGCTTTATATACTGTAAACAAATGAGTTATAAAAAATTCACCCCCCTCACAGTTGTCATGAAGGGCAAAATTAGCCGTATAGACCAAAACCACAATTTGTACCAGGCTGTAAACATGTTTTTTTTCTGCTGTAAAGTTGGGCATTTTAACATGGGGCTCAATGAGATTCTGCTCCCTTCTGTAGCCTGTCTCTAGCGGCCAGTCGATGAACTGCAGTTTAAGTCACTTCCGTATTGGCTTCAAGAGAAACTGAGGGAGGTTGCCCCTTGTTTACAACGTGTTAAATATGGATATTTTTTATGATGGACAGATGCACTTTTATGATGATAGATGCACTTTTATGATGATAGATGCACTTTTATGACGGATAGATGCACTTTTATGACGGATGGATGCACTTTTATGACGGATAGATGCACTTTTATGATGGATAGATGGATGCACTTTTATGATGGATAGATGCACTTTTATGATGATAGATGCACTTTTATGACGGATGGATGCACTTTTATGATGATAGATGCACTTTTATGACGGATGGATGCACTTTTATGACGGATAGATGCACTTTTATGATGGATAGATGGATGCACTTTTATGATGGATAGATGGATGCACTTTTATGATGGATAGATGGATGCACTTATGATGGATAGATGCACTTTTATGATGGATAGATGCACTTTTATGATGGATAGATGCACTTTTATGACGGATAGATGCACTTTTATGATGGATAGATGGATGCACTTTTATGATGGATAGATGGATGCACTTATGATGGATAGATGCACTTTTATGATGATAGATGCACTTTTATGATGATGGATGCACTTTTATGACAGATGGATGCACTTTTATGATGGATGGATGCACTTTTATGATGGATAGATGGATGCACTTTTATGATGGATAGATGGATGCACTTTTATGATGGATGGATGCACTTTTATGATGGATAAATGCACTTTTATGATGGATAGATGCACTTTTATGATGGATAGATTCACTTTTATGATGGATAAATGCACTTTTATGATGGATAGATGCACTTTTATGATGGATAGATTCACTTTTATGATGGATATGTAACACAGGTTAAATAAAGGGGATTATTTAATTTATATACCATCTAGTTATATCATATTCCCTTATTAAAAGTCAGTAAGAGGTGTAAAACTGATTAAGAATAAATAAATTAATGCAAATTAATTTCCAGATTAATCCTCAGTGATTGACGAATGAGAGCTCTTTGTCATTTTGCGCCGTGCGTGTCAATGAGCATGCGCGATGACAGAAGAGACGACCTTGATGGAGAGAGCAGACGTGATCGATCAATGTGATCCAAACTGATCAAATTTAGACTTCAACCCTTCGAAAAGTACGAGGAAGTTCAAAATTCAATTACTTCGATGTATTCGGAGTAAGAAGCCGACTGAATATAGTAATACAATCTATTAGTTCGTGACGCCATTTTGTGGTCGCGCACGCCTGTAACAGGTGCGCCTGTGTGAGAGCAAAAAATCGATCAAAGAGTTTCACCGTCGCCATTGTTGGCCACGTGTCTGTATAAGTGAAACGCTATTGATTCAGAGGCCAGGTTTTTTTTTCTTTGTCTTTCTTGTTTCTATTTTTTCTTTCTTCTCTCTTTTCTTCTTTCTTGAATCTTGGAAACGTGACACCCGAGCGATCTTCTGTGACACCCTGTGAACTCCATTTTGGATGGCGAGCCAAGCAAACCTTTAGCAGAGTAGAAGAAAATACATCATGGAGAGGACGACGATATCCTTTCTTTGAGTTTTCCAGTTATCGTGAAGCAAGAGAAATTTTAAGGGTGTATGGTCATCCATAGACCAGATCAAGAGACATTGTAAACATATGAGAACACTTGAGGTCTTTTGAGAGAGACACTACACTTTCTCTTTGTGTATTCTTTTATTTTTATTTTATTTTGTTTTTTAATTATTTTTGATGTACTGAATTGACCGGTCTGTGCATATATTTCAGGAAAAAAAACCGAGTGCACTCAGAGGGAATTTTCAGTCAGTTTTATTGTTTGTCCATGTGATTTTGTAATTTACTTTATTTTATTTGATTAACTTTCTATATTTTCTTTAAAGGTGAAATCAATTATATTTCTATTTCAAATTTAATCTTGTGTCTGTCTGTTGTTTCTCAGTACAACCCGCTACCTCCTTAGCGATCCCTAAATCTTCTGACAAGTTCAAATCCAAACTGTATTATACAATAAGCAATCCATTAAACTATTGCTAATTATTAGATAAGTGCTACATAAACTTTGGCGAGCCAGCCAGGAGGTGGCGCTGTTGCTGAGAGCTAACAGCTACACATTTAATTTTTCCCTTGTTTTTTTGCTCTTAAGCAAGTGACGATAATGGAGATTGTTGAAGCAGAAGGGATTGTCATCCCAAACTCCGTAATAGTCAGTGGTTTAACCGACACCGAGAGCGATGACGAATTGTTCGATGCTCTGAAACGACACGGGTCGTTTGCCAAAACCGTGCGCATCGACGACAAAGAGTCAGAGTTCTACCAAAACGTAATCGTCGAGTACAACAGTGATCAAGCGTTGCGATCACTGGGACCCAAATTGCCGTATACTCACCAGCTGTCAAGCGAACCTGGTGTTAAGTGCCATGTGAGAGCGTTAGCCAGTGTGTTTACACAGCAACTGGGTAGTAGCATAACAAAGTCCTACCTGGACAGATTAAAAGAAATAGCGGAACTGAGCGGAAACAACTTTGAGTCTATACTGAGTGAAATGCTGTCGCAAATGAGTGCTGACCTCCGACCAGAACCTGCTGTTCCTGGTAGTACTGGTGAAAACACCTGTGAGAAACCATACTGGGCATCTCCTGATGGGAATTTCGAACCAATTCGTAATCCACCGAGTCAGATAGATGACGTGCCGTCCCAACCTACTCCTATCAATTTGACTGAGCCGACCCTTCGCACGTCATCCAAATTCCTCAACCCGCCCGAGGTCCAAAGATTAGTAGTTGAGCATGTTGTGCGGAGCAGTGAAGTGGCTGCTCAAGTGCAGGTACAGCACAGGCTCAGAGCATTTTCAGGAAAATGCCCCAGGCCTGGCAATGAGGTAGATTACGACAATTGGCGGTCTAGTGTCGAATTCATTTTGAAGGATCCTTCTTTGTCCGATTTACATGCGTCTAGGCGAATACTAGACAGTCTCTTGCCGCCTGCGGCGGATATAATAAAGCATCTGAATCCTGAATCTCCTCCTTCCACTTACCTCCAGCTGTTGGACTCTGCTTTTGGGGCTGTTGAGGACGGGGATGAGTTGTTAGCGAAATTTATGAACACGTTGCAGGATGCGGGTGAAAAGCCGTCCACTTATCTGTACAGGCTGCAGTCAGCTTTAAGTGCAACCGTCAAAAGAGGTGGTATTATCCCAGCAGAAGCAGATAGGCATCTCCTAAAGCAGTTTTGCAGGGGCTGCTGGGATAATGACTTAATTGCCGAACTACGACTAGAGCAACAGCGAAACAATCCTCCTTCCTTCGCACAGCTTCTGCTTATGCTTCGTACTGAGGAGGATAAACATACTGCGAAAGCAACTCGAATGAAGCAACATCTTGGGTCTTCTAAACAGAAAGCGTTTATGCACTCTCAGAAAGCGTGGGTTTCTGCTGAATTAGAACAAGACGAAGGTCCTAGAGTGAGCCCTCTTGAAACTGAAACGCGTGAGTTAAAAAAGCAAATTGTCAAGCTTCAGAGTCAGTTAGCTAATCTTGCAGTCCGACCAAAACATCCAAAGAAAACTTCGTCGAGAGAGGTAGTCAAAAAGCCTGCACCACCTGACCATTGGAAGTCAGGGGCAGCTGCGAGTGTTGTTGCGATCAACAAGAAGCCAACTGATAGACCTAGGCCGTGGTACTGTTTCACATGTGGTGAGGATGGCCACATTGCATCGTCCTGTAGTTCTGAGCCAAATCCTGAGCTTGTCGCTACTAAACGTAGGCTGTTAAGAGAGAAACGGTTACAGTGGGAGTCACAGAATCCCCCGGCTAGCTCTGATTTAAACTAGAGGCAGTTCCTGTCGTGGGACATACAGGAGCTGAATTTAAATTGAGTGGTCCCATTGAAAACCGTGTCTTCAAGAAATGCCAAACTCCTAGGAAACAGAGTGCAAACTTACCTAAGGGCTTAGTTGGTGCTAGATGTGTCGCCGAAGTCAGCATAGCTGGTAAGAAATGTCATTGCCTACTAGACACTGGATCACAGGTCACAACTGTGCCTAAGTCTTTTTATGAACAACACCTCTCAGGGCATCCGATTAACCCTCTTGACGATATATTGGAAGTAGAAGGCGCCAACGGTCTTTCCGTTCCATACGAGGGTTACGTAAAGGCAGACATTACTTTCCCTGAAGAGTTTTTGGGTGCGACTGTTGAAGTAGCCACAGTAGCCTTAGTCGTTCCAGATGTAAAGTCGCGCACTCAGCCGTTGATCTTAATAGGTACAAACACTCTCGACATTCTTTATGAGCAGTTACTAGCAAAATCCCCAAAGCACCAGCCTTCCTTGTTTGGATATAGGGTGGTTTTGAAAACACTTGAAACAAGGCGGAAGCAGAACACGAGTGGCGTCCTGGGTCAAGTGAGATTAAAAGGCAACGTACCTGAGGTCATGTCCGCTGGTCAAACCGTCGTTGTGAAAGGCTCTGTTGCGGTACCCGGTGGAGTAGATAAGTGTGTAGTGGTAGAACACCCGTCTGATTCATCCTTACCTGGTGGTGTGTTTGTGAAGCGCTGCTTACTTACCCCTTCTAGTGGTCAGTCTGTCTGGTTACCTGTGGTACTAAAAAACGAGACAGAGCATGATATAACCATTCCTCCAAGATGCATAATAGCAGAGCTGCATGCAGTTGAGTCTGTGCTTCCCCAGCCGAGTGTTTCCCCTGTTAGTAAGCCCTTACCTACCGAGGAGCCCAATTTCGCCTTGAATTTCGGTGAGTCCCCGTTGCCACAAGAATGGCGGGACCGCATTTCAGCAAAACTCCGAGAAATGCCTGATGTTTTCAGTCAACATGATCTAGATTTTGGGCATACGCAAAAGGTGAAACATCGTATACAACTGCACGACGAAACTCCCTTTAAACATAGGGCGCGACCGATCCATCCGCAAGATCTGGAAGCCGTCCGCCGACATCTGCGTGATCTACTTGCAAGCAACGTCATTCGCGAGTCTGAGTCCCCTTTTTCTTCGCCTATCGTTGTAGTGCGGAAGAAAAATGGAGATGTGCGGTTGTGCATAGACTACAGAAAGTTAAATCTTCAGACCGTGAAAGACGCCTATGCATTACCCAATCTCGAGGAGACGTTTTCCGCCTTAACTGGATCAAAATGGTTTTCCGTACTCGATTTGAAATCTGGGTATTATCAGATAGAGGTAGAGGAAGCAGACAAACCTAAGACTGCTTTTGTCTGTCCCCTGGGGTTTTGGGAGTTTAATCGCATGCCTCAGGGGGTCACTAACGCTCCAAGTACTTTTCAGAGATTGATGGAGAAGTGTATGGAGGATATCAATCTCAGGGAAGTACTTGTCTTCCTGGACGATCTGATCATATTTTCTGAAACTTTGGAAGAGCATGAAAGACGGCTGTTAAAAGTTCTTTCTCGTCTCAGAGAGTATGGGTTAAAACTCGCTCTTGAGAAATGCAAATTCTTTCAGACGTCCGTTCGTTATTTAGGGCACATCGTGTCAGAGCGTGGAGTAGAGACCGATCCAGAGAAAGTACAAACCTTAAAAACCTGGCCGAGTCCCACAAACCTTAAAGAGTTAAGGTCGTTTTTGGGCTTTTCGGGGTATTACCGCCGATTTATCAAAGATTACTCTAGGGTCGTGAAACCACTCACTGACTTGACCGTAGGGTATCCGCCGACTAGGAAGAGTGGTAAACGGAGCGAGAGTAAGGGTCCATACCATAATCCTAAAGAGTCGTTCGGGGACCGCTGGACACCACTTTGTGAGGAAGCGTTTCGGTCCGTTATAGACAGACTAACTACTGCGCCTGTGTTGGGCTTTGCAAACCCTAAACTTACCTACTTCCTACATACGGATGCCAGCACCAAGGGTTTAGGAGCAGCCCTGTATCAGGAACAGGAAGGGCAGATGCGAGTCATTGCATATGCAAGTAGAGGGTTGTCCCGCAGTGAGTCCCATTACCCGGCGCATAAGCTTGAGTTTCTTGCTCTTAAATGGGCAGTAACTGAAAAGTTTAGGGACTATCTGTATGGTAGCCAATTCACCGTCATTACAGACAGCAACCCTTTGACTTACGTACTTACTACGGCGAGATTAGACGCAACTAGCTACCGATGGCTTGCTGCTCTGTCCACTTTCTCATTTAAGTTACAGTACAGAGCGGGCAAACTAAATGCTGATGCCGATGGTCTATCGAGACGACCTCAAGAACAATTAGCCGAAAGCCCCATATCTCAGAAAGAGTACGAAAGAATTCAACAGTTTATGCAACATCATCTTATGGAAGCTGCAGATTCTCGTGACACCGCCAGTGATGTAGTTCAGGCTATCTGTGAGAAGCACTTGGTCAGACAGCCGATGGATGCTGGGTCTGGTAACGCTTTCGTCGAATCTCTTGCACTTTACCCTGATGCTATACCTGATAGCTACGAACAGGAGGGTGATTTTGAGGGATTACCTGTTGTTTCTTACCTGTCAGGGAATCTCTGTGATGAGCAAAGAGCAGATCCAGTAATTCGGGAAGTAATATCTCACTTAGAGTTGGGAGAAAAGCCTCCACCAACAGTCAGGAAGGAACTCCCAGATCTTCCTTTCTTTCTGAGAGAATGGAACCGCCTTGAGTTAAAAGATGGGGTACTTTATCGGAAACGGCAGATAGAGGAATTAGTTACTTACCAACTCGTGCTACCTGAGAAACTGAGGCCTTCTGTATTAAGCAGTTTGCATGACAGTATAGGTCACATGGGGGTAGAGAGAACTCTAGATTTGGTAAGGTCTCGTTTCTATTGGCCGAGGATGGCTGCCGAAGTAGAGCAAAAGATCAGGACATGCGGTCGTTGTGTGAGGAGGAAATCATTGCCTCAAAAAGCTGCACCGTTGGTCAATATCCAAGCCACAAGACCTTTAGAGTTGGTCTGTATGGATTTTCTCTCATTAGAGCCAGACAAAAGTAACACGAGAGACATCTTGGTAATCACTGACTTCTTTACCAAATATGCTGTGGCAGTCCCCACACCCAACCAAAAGGCAAGAACAGTAGCAAAATGTCTTTGGGAAAATTTTGTTGTGCACTATGGGTTCCCCGAGCGTCTTCATAGCGACCAGGGCCGAGATTTTGAATCACGCACTATTAAAGAGCTCTGTGAAATGGCAGGTGTTAAGAAAACCCGTACAACCCCTTACCATCCCAGGGGAAATCCTGTCGAACGCTTTAATAGGACCCTGCTCAGTATGTTAGGTACCTTAGAAGAAAAAGACAAGGTTCGTTGGAGAGATTTTGTAAAACCATTAGCTCATGCGTACAACTGCACGAAACATGAGGTCACTGGGTTCACTCCCTACGAATTGATGTTTGGACGTCAACCTAGGTTACCCGTCGACCTTGCTTTTGGATTGCCGTATCAAGATGGTCCGCGACAGTCTCATTCGGAGTATGTCAAGCATCTCAAAACCAATCTGAAAGAGAGTTATTCGCTTGCGTCACATGGTATATCAAAAAGTGCAGAAAGAAACAAAGCTAGGTTTGACAAATCTGTAACTCATTGCTCTTTGGAAATTGGTGATCGAGTGTTGGTGAGGAACGTTAGGTTACGCGGAAAGCATAAGTTAGCAGACAAGTGGGAGTCTGAGGTGTATGTTGTGGTGAGTCAGGCAGCTGAATTGCCAGTTTACACTGTTCGTCCAGAGAGAACGGACGGCCCTCTGCGTACTCTGCACAGAGATCTGTTGCTTCCGTGTGGGTTTTTACCGTCTCAAGAAGTTGAACCACCCTCCCTAAACGAATCCATCTCAAAACCTCGAACGCGACAGAATCCTAAGGTTCCATTAATTGATGACACTTCTCTCTCTGATTCCGAAGAAGGCAATTCGTATTGCGAGTACAGTCATTCTCCAAATATAGAGACAGTGCGTTTCTCTACAGTTCATGATATCTGTGCAGACAGGGAGATGTTGAACGCTGATTCTGCTAATAGCTTAGCCGAACAAACTTTTCCAACTGGCGAAACTCTGCAGGGCGACCAGAATCATAACTTACCTGTTGATACACCCGGTGAACACTTACCTGTTAATGTTCCTGGTGCCCTTGAACAAAGTAACTTACCTGATAAGGGCCAAGTCGAAGCTGTAATGGGTAGTTCTGTTGATGAAGTTGAAGTAGCCAGTGTTGTTGAAAGTGCAGATGTTCCTGGAAAAGAAGCAGAGCAACAATCGGAAGATGAGATGGGAACCACAGACACTCTACCGAGGCGTTCTGTTAGACCGAGAGGAGAACCAGAGCGACTTACTTATTTTCAGCCAGGAAACCCATTAATATATGTCGTCCAATCTTTGTTCCAAGGTCTGAATTCGGCTTTTGTTAAATCTCTTGGTGGAGATGAAAATTTGAATGTCCTTCCCTTGCTGCCTAGTGGTTTACACAGTGTGGTCACCAGTCAGCCAAGCAGAACATGCAAAGAGACTTGCATGAGTTTAGGAGGGGAGAATGTAACACAGGTTAAATAAAGGGGATTATTTAATTTATATACCATCTAGTTATATCATATTCCCTTATTAAAAGTCAGTAAGAGGTGTAAAACTGATTAAGAATAAATAAATTAATGCAAATTAATTTCCAGATTAATCCTCAGTGATTGACGAATGAGAGCTCTTTGTCATTTTGCGCCGTGCGTGTCAATGAGCATGCGCGATGACAGAAGAGACGACCTTGATGGAGAGAGCAGACGTGATCGATCAATGTGATCCAAACTGATCAAATTTAGACTTCAACCCTTCGAAAAGTACGAGGAAGTTCAAAATTCAATTACTTCGATGTATTCGGAGTAAGAAGCCGACTGAATATAGTAATACAATCTATTAGTTCGTGACGCCATTTTGTGGTCGCGCACGCCTGTAACAGGTGCGCCTGTGTGAGAGCAAAAAATCGATCAAAGAGTTTCACCGTCGCCATTGTTGGCCACGTGTCTGTATAAGTGAAACGCTATTGATTCAGAGGCCAGGTTTTTTTTTCTTTGTCTTTCTTGTTTCTATTTTTTCTTTCTTCTCTCTTTTCTTCTTTCTTGAATCTTGGAAACGTGACACCCGAGCGATCTTCTGTGACACCCTGTGAACTCCATTTTGGATGGCGAGCCAAGCAAACCTTTAGCAGAGTAGAAGAAAATACATCATGGAGAGGACGACGATATCCTTTCTTTGAGTTTTCCAGTTATCGTGAAGCAAGAGAAATTTTAAGGGTGTATGGTCATCCATAGACCAGATCAAGAGACATTGTAAACATATGAGAACACTTGAGGTCTTTTGAGAGAGACACTACACTTTCTCTTTGTGTATTCTTTTATTTTTATTTTATTTTGTTTTTTAATTATTTTTGATGTACTGAATTGACCGGTCTGTGCATATATTTCAGGAAAAAAAACCGAGTGCACTCAGAGGGAATTTTCAGTCAGTTTTATTGTTTGTCCATGTGATTTTGTAATTTACTTTATTTTATTTGATTAACTTTCTATATTTTCTTTAAAGGTGAAATCAATTATATTTCTATTTCAAATTTAATCTTGTGTCTGTCTGTTGTTTCTCAGTACAACCCGCTACCTCCTTAGCGATCCCTAAATCTTCTGACAAGTTCAAATCCAAACTGTATTATACAATAAGCAATCCATTAAACTATTGCTAATTATTAGATAAGTGCTACAGATAGATGCACTTTTATAATGGATGGATGCACTTTTATGATGGATGGATGGATGGATGCACTTTTATGATGATAGATGCACTTTTATGATGGATAGATGCACTTTTATGGACTTCAAAACAGAAACAGCCATTCACTGCCATTATAAAGCTTGGAAGAGCCAGGACATTTTTTAATAAAACTCTTGTATTGTATTGTATTCGTCTGAAAGAATGTCATATACACATTACTTGAGGGTGAGTAAATCATGGGCTACTTTTCATTTTTGGGTGAACTATCCCTTTAACTTCTGAGATGCTTTCTCTCTGGGTAAGAGTGGTAAGAGTGAAGACAAAACAGGCAGATTTCCAAAACAATATTTGTTATAGTGCTTCTCATTGCATCAGGGCAGATGATCAGACAAGCCTGAAGAGGCCACTGATGGCAAATGATGAAATTACATGCAAAAAAGCAGCTGGGGCCATGCTAATGCATAACATTTCCATAACATTCCAGCAACGTTCAGGTAACAATAACTAGTAGAGAGCAGATAGTCCAGTAAACATCAAGGCTGTGTCCAGCATTTTTGTATGAAGACACTTATAACCAAGCGAATATTTAACTATTCTGTGCTTATTTCTTATTTTTATTTTCAACATCACAAAATAGATCTTTTATTTCATTTCAATGTGGACAAAAACACATTCTGGTCTCATGAGGAGCCAAAGATGGCACTAACATCGCAACATTCAGGGTTGCTTCGCAAGCAGATGCCAGACGGTTTAGGAAGAAGCCCAGCACGAGATGTGCCAGAAGAACCTAATCTGGACTGGGCAACAACAGCAAGGGACTGCAGGAGACTGTAAAGGACAACGGCGGTCCAATGTGTGCCTCCACAGGGCCAAAAGAGAGGGTACGACCCATTTAACCCATGCCAAAGATTTCACCCGTGCCAAATCGCTTTATAGCACACCTTCCTACCAGATCAGATTGAGTCAGAGATGCGGACAGGGTGAGGTTGCTCGGAGAGGGTTCATCCTGATGGACATACTTGGCACGATTCCGACATAAATCACAGTCACATCAAGATTTCTGGCACGATCTATCCTCACACCACTGACACACACACACACACACTTCCCCCATCCGCTCCCACTAGTCCCTGGACTATAGCATTGGCTAGGTACAAGAGTGAAATTAAAATCACTTAACAGTGTGGATCAGCGGCACTGAGCAGATCATTTCTCCATGTAAATCACAGGGGGAAATCAAGTCTTTGTTTTCAAGCATGGCACAAGTTCATATTTTACATCAAAGGCATATTTTGTTTTGGCTTGTATGCGGTTGCATGTAACAGTAATTCTAATGAGAAAAGGGAAATCTATTGATGCCCCAGTGAAGTTCTTCAAAAGATCTTGATATAAATTTCAATAAATATAAATTAGGAAACATCAATGATGTTTTTTTTTATAATAATATAGTTATAATATTCACTTTACAATCACAGAATCATATTTCATATTATTAAAATATAAACATTTAAATGGTGGCTGTCATAAACTTGCCAGATTTATTCATAAATGCTTTTAACGTTTAAGAGCATTAAACATTATAATGAATATGTGATATGGGGCAATATATTTAGCAAAATGCTCCTCTCTAAGGTTCATTTTTCTAGCTGACTAGCGAATTTATGGACACTGGATATGGTTTTTCTGAGGTAAATTGACGTGACACTGTTTACAAGCTGTTTTACTGACGCCTTTTCACAGTCGAAACACCGATTGAGCGAGATTCCATGACGGTAAGTTGTACTCTATCTTTTAACACGCTTTCAGATGCTCATTCATGTTTATTTCAAGCTGTATATGGTATTATTAAGGCGGAAGAGAAGATCAGTTAATTTACCCACCGCTTCTCTTGAGCTGAGCCGCGCCAGAGCGATCTCGCGCCACAGCGCCAAAACGGTATTTATGTTTTTGAATTTCGTTATAAAATGGACATAATTTGAAATCTGAGACTTTGTGTCATATCAATAGTAACAAAGCACAATGATTATTTCGAGTTAATGGATGGGAGGCGCGCTACAATGTTTCGTTAATTCATCTGAAAACAGGATGACTCATCGATTCTTGGGATTTAAGAATCGATATCGGTTCGTAAAAATGAGAATGATTAAAATCGAGCAATCTATATTTTACCCAGCCCTATTATATAATGTATTAAATTAGGCTATATTATATTATATTATGGATGACTGGATACATCTATTTATTTGCCGTTAAAATAATTCTGTACAAAATCTTGAGATAAATCTTTTTAAAGCTGCACTGTGTAATTTTCAAACTTCCTCTTGCGGTTGAAGCAGAAAACTGCAAGTTCCTTGCGCAGGAATATTTTTTGTTAGTCACATTAGTTGTGCTTCGGCTCTGCTGTTCTGCGCTGATGAATCTGATTGTTTGAGGCATTTACCCATGGCTACAGGTTATCTCCCCTGGAAAATAAGATGTCCATCCACCGCACCTGACACACTAGACCGAATGAAAGCGAGGCTGTGAGGGATATCATAGACACACATCTCTTCGGTAGGTTATACTGCTATTTAATGTGTTTTTGGATTGCTCTACTGACGAAACACTGTAAAATATCTTTCCAAGAAATTTCAGTAGATAAAAAACTCCTGACATGAGCTGTGGAAAATTATAAGTGATCTAGCAAACAAGCAGAGACTAGCGACAGCAGAGGCTATGCACTTCCCGCCAAATCCGTCCCGACAACTTTCAAATAGGATACATTGCCTACCATAGTGAGTCAAGGTAAAGGTGATTCGAGGTAAAGTTTACAAAAATACGGTTCGGAATATGGATTAGCCTATATTTTATTTATGATACATTTTAAATATATGTTTATTAGATATTATATTATTTGTTCAAGTAGTGTATAGGCAGTTAGCTACAATATATTTTTATTTTGTAACATTTGTAGTGTAGGCTATCTAGTTGTTTAATATATAGAAATTGAAATAGGAATATTTATGCATAATTCACAAAAAAACACGCAATTTTAAGCAACAGTTCCTTCTGCACACAGCCGTCCTTCTCCTCTGAGAAATTGATGTTATTCATTTTTAAAAACTGAATTATGAATTATGCATATGCCATACTGTCAGACCATTAACACTGTGGCTGTCGTACACACGGGTATCTTTGTGTGTCAACTCTGTTTGATTATTTTTGAAATATTTTATCATATTTAATTACTTTATAAAAAAACAGAGAGGGATTGTCTTTGATTAGAAAGGAATTTTTATTGATGGTAATATTTTGTCTTTCCTTATCAAATCCGTGTCCTCGAGATTAGCTTCGAGCAGGCCCATCAACAGACAGACGTCTAGAACTCTCAAAAGACCATCTTTAGCAGAGCTACTGATCTTAATACTGCGTGTGTGTGTGTGTGTGTGCGTGCCACTTGACGCGTGAACATCCATGCCTTCATTGCTGCCTGTTCCTGGCATCACACTGTCCTTAAAAGCTGATAATGTGCTAATGAAATCACTGGCAGACAGCTCTTGTCAGCCGAATGTTCCACATGAGAAGGGGCCAGTCCTCCACTGTGAGTCTGCAGGGTATAAAGCAGGTCTGTCAGGGGAGCGTGTGTCTGGCCCAGCCATTGCTTTGTGTTGGTGTTGTTTTGGTCTTTGCTCTTTTGTAACGTTACAGGTCCTTTCGCCCAGTCCTTCTCAGAGTGTGCATGCTAAATATTTTATGCGGGATGGGCCTGCCTGCTTTCCTTTCTGCTGCACAATGATTTATTGCCCAAAAAGACCAGAGAACTAATTAACAGAGTAATTAATTAATATGAATTTGCATATTTGCATTTGCAATTAGTGCAGTCAAGTGATTAGTCTGAAATGGGGAAGTTTGACTCATCAGATGTTGGTGTGTGTGCTGAACCGGAAAGCTTGTCACCAGCTGAGGCATTTTTGGAGGGGGACAGAAGGGACTTTGTGTGTGCGCGCGCGCGTGTGTGTGTGTGTGTGTGTGTGTGCGCGCTTCTAAACACAAACATCCAAGGGTACACGCCAATCATGCATGACTTAGCCATCGCTGTCAGCAAACTACATCTGTATGCTGTGTTCATTATTTTTGTTGTTTGTTGTGGCCGTCCCAATGAAAAACAGTAGCCTCCATGATCACTCATGACCTACACTCTGCATCAGGGATTGTGTCTGATAGGCGGCTTGCTGTCAACAGGACGAGTGAAATCTGTCACATTCAGGTTCAAGTGTTTAAAAAGCCAATTAATCTTACACCGGAACAGAAAGGTTTTGTGCGTGATTTTTGTTAGGCTTTTTGTGTTGTCCATCCGAGAGGGATAAATGCACATGGGGGGGCATTTAAAGAGCTTCTGATTTGAATTATAAATGTGTGTGTGCGTGTGAATGAGTATAGCGTGTGTGTAGGCCAGGCACAGGTTCAATAGCAGCAGGAGCTTTCACTGATTATGGAATGCATGAGTGTCAGGTCTTAATGTGGGAGGAGCCAAAGCACCGGACAATTACTGCAAGAAACAGCCAGATGCCAGAGATGGCCAGACCCAAACGTCTGTGTGTGTGTGTGTGTGTGTGTGTGTGTGTGTGTGTGTGTGTGTGTGTGTGTGTGTGTGTGTGTGTGTGTGTGTGTGTGTGTGTGTGTGTGTGTGTGTGTGTGTGTGTGTGTGTGTGTGTGTGTGTGTGTGTGTGTGTGTGTGTGTGAATGTGCACGGCTGAATCTGGCAATAAACCTGTCAAGAACATGTTTAGGTTGCATTAGACGAATCAAAACATAAAAAATAAGAAAAAATGTTTAATAATGGAAATTATTACTATACATTATTATAGAAATGGAAATTATTATACATTATTTTAATGATAATTAAGCACATTTTCCCCTCAGTTATCAGTAGGATAATTGGGGAAAAAATCATTCTCATTACTGAAAATAATTATAGAAAATTATAGTATTAATATATATCAAATATTTAACTATATTTAATGTATGTGTACATATACACACCATGTGTGTATATATTTATAATGTAAATACAAAATATATATTATTTCAAATAATGGCTGTTCTTTAGGACTTTGAACTTTGAAATTAGTACAAAGGTTTCCACAAATATATTAAGCAATAATAATATTAATAATAATAATAAATGTTTCTTGAGCACGAAAACAGCATATTATAATGATTTCTGCAGGATCATGTGACACTGAAGACTGGACTAATGAATCTTAAAAAATCTGAATTGCATCGCAGGAATATATTGCATTTGAAAATATATTCAATTAGAAAACTGATATTTGAAATATTAATAATATTTCACAAATTCAATGTTACTGTTTTACTGTATTTTGATCAATTAAATGTGTATATATTTTTAATATATAATTAATTGTTGAGTGATATATATATATATATATATATATATATATATATATATATATATATATATATATATATATATATATATATATATATATATATATATATATATATATATATATATATATATATATAGATAGATAGATATAGATATATATATATATGTATATATATATGTATATATCTTTATCACTCAACAATTACAATTATATATATATATATATACACATATATATATATATATATATATATATATATATATATATATATATATATATATATATATATATATATATATATATATATATATATATAAAACGTAAAGTATCTATAAATCATGGTTGTATTTGTTGCCACTTAATTTATGCTACTTTAAATAAATAAAAATATTACTTGTAATACAGTACAAATCATGGTATTACCATATTACAATTATGAGAATGGCTGAGTTGCACTGCATAATTTGCGGGGGAAACATCACAATGTCACAATCCAAAAATTAATAATAAAATAATGCTCCTAAAACAAGCGACATTTTCTTTATGCACAGTATAACTTCTTGGAGTGAAATGTGACCTGGATCTGTTTTCGTTAGATTCATCCAGTGGTGTGAATGTGGATGACTGTTTGTGTGAGGGAAGTGGGGATGGATGGTGTGAGTGTGTGTGCGTGCGAGAGAAAGTGTAAAAAAAAAAACAAGATTCACGTTATGTAGAAGAAATAAGAAAGAAAAAAACTGTTAAAAATCTCAGAATCCCTGTCGACTGTTTATTCAGTGTCAGACGGTGAATTTATCTAAGATTTATTTGGTCAAAGCATCATGTTTTCATTATAATCAGGTGAACGTCGCCTCAGAACAAGGCCTGTACGGTGACAGACAGTGGGATCGGTAATTTAGCAAACGCCCTTGAAGAGACTGACCAAGCAAACAAGAGCCATCAATCATACGGTTCTTGCTGTCATTCACCAGCATTTCTTTTCCATGTTTACCTAAATCAGAAACCGTTTCTATTTAGATTTAGGTCACTCAAAGGTGTGCTTGCATGAAAATCTAATTGCAATTTCTTTATTTCTAACAGAATCTAAGACTAAGAAGTGTCATTCCCTGAGCGTATCACAGCATTCCTATTTATCCATGGCATCAGATTCTAATGGTGGAAGCTGGTAGTCGGTCCTTGTTTGAGGCTGCTTTGTGGTTTCGCTGTGGTACGCAGCTCGAGGCACACGCCAGATGATCAGGGGAGGAATACAGGTCCCCCGGGACCCAGTCACATGACCAACCCATGCCACGTGACGTCAGCGGCAGATGGCATGGGTACCAGCTCTGGCAGTTGGCATCAGTGTCATTTCTCTTAGCGCGAGACAAGGAGAACAGTGGGGAGGTGAGAAAAACGCACGGGCTGTTCACCTGCTAAAACACCACGCGGAAAAAGTTCAAAATAGGAAAAATGAAAACTGACATCTGACACCATCATAATCCAGGTAAGCAGGAGAGTCCGAGGGTAAGGATCGGCATTCGTGCTGTATGACTATGTCTGCCATTCTAACCAGATTTCTTTCCGTAAATGCACAAATCTGATGCGATAGCACACATGAATACAAGTTTATACATTGAATCCTGTTGCATGGTCGCAGCTGTGTTTGTGTTTTGTCAGTGTACATTGATTTGATTAGAGGATCAATATCACTCATTATGGTAATCATTATTTATATGTTAGTGCATTATTGAGCGCCTGGTAATGTTTAGGCTGTTTTTAAATTCCTGCTGATTGATTCAGAAGATTTATTATCTTCTCGTCATCCCTAGTAAGAGCACAATGCTGACTCTTCCGTTTGAGGATCCTGTCATAATGGACACTCAATTCGGGGCGAACTTTCCACGGGACTGCGTGGGTGAAATGAAGGTCAATAAACAAGAGTCGTTTGTAAAGGAGGAGACGCTCACCCACGCGATGGAGGACGAGGATTCGGAGAAAGATGAGGATGAAAGGGCGGACGGACAGGACGAGAACGGTCTGCCTCGGAGGAGAGGGCCTCGGAAAAAGAAAATGACCAAAGCTAGGGTGGACCGGGTCAAGATGAGGCGCATGGAGGCCAACACCAGGGAAAGGAACCGGATGCACGGTCTGAACAACGCCCTGGACAGCCTACGCAAGGTGGTACCCTGCTACTCCAAAACACAGAAACTGTCGAAAATCGAAACCCTGCGCCTGGCCAAGAACTACATCTGGGCGCTTTCGGAGATCCTGAGCACTGGGAAGAGGCCTGACCTCTTGACCTTCGTTCAGACCCTGTGCAAAGGGCTCTCGCAGCCCACCACCAACTTAGTGGCCGGATGTCTGCAGCTGAACGCCAGGAACTTCATCACGGATCAGATCAACGGCGAGGCGTCTTTCTCCGGTAGGTCACCGTACGACTCGGTGTACACGACCTACCACAGCCCGGGCGTGGTGGCGCCCTCTGGACCCTCCGCGGATGCCGTCAAACCCTTCAGGCCGTTCAACTACTGCAGCTCCTACGAGACGTACTACGAAAGCGTCTCGCCGGAATGCGGAAGCCCTCAGTTCGACGGTCCCATAAGCCCTCCTATTAACTTTAACGGGATCTTTTCCCTCAAGCAAGAAGAACCGATCGAATACGGCAAGAGCTGCCACTACGGCACGCGCTACTGCGCGGTCCCGCCGCGCTCCTCCATCAGCCAGAGCGCGAGAGGCTCGTCGGATCTTCATTTCCCCTATGACATTCATCTCCGCGGCCAGTTTTACCCCGTGCAAGACGAATTAAACACTTTTCATAATTAATGAGAGAAAGTCAAATGTAAGTGAAAAGGACTGAAAATGCAGGACTTTCAATCGCACATGTATTATTTATAAAGTCTGATTTGGGTTTTGGGACATCGGATGTTTTATTATTTATCATTTTTGGTTCGATGGAAAATGTGCTTAGAGTGTTCCTAAATGAAGTGTTTTGTTTTTTTAACTGTTGGACAAAATGTGTGATCTGATGGGAAAACAATCCACCAACAATAACGTGTTGCTGGTGATATTTAAGTGTCACGTTTGTTTTCATTTAATTTAATGGCCTGTGTGAGTATTAATAGAGCTAAAAATCTGTTAAGAATGAATCTAAAAAGGAATAATTTAACTATAAGTTCATTCAAATATTTGCGATCAAAATTCAGTTAAATATGAGAGCAATAATTGCTAAGGGTGCTATGCAATATAGTCTAGCCTATAATTCTCGATCTGGCCCTTTATACATTTGTCTAAACAACGTTCACACAAAGTACAAAATATCAGTGTTAATAAGGCTTAATATCACCATCTTGTAACATAAATGATAAATGTGTTTATTCGTTTATGAAAAGTAACATGAAAAACGAACATTCATATTATTAATTTCGACATTTCGTGATGTTTTACACAGGGCACTGTTTAAATGTCGGTAAATAAATTGAATCAACCATTGCCTATAATAATTCGTTAAGATCACCAGTAAGAGGCAGTTATTGAATCCATTTATTTAGAAGAAGATGATATATTTAAAAATATATAAAGGCTATGGATGTAATTCTGAAAAACGAAATAATTATGGTATATTATTAGTTTGTTTCATTTCAATTTGTGTAATTTTATCTTTATAAATGTGGACAATCGAATCTTAATTTCCAAATAAATCGCATTTGTCTGTACGCATAATTTTCAGAAGGAACACAATACATGATGATGTAATTATGCAACAGATTGTTTGACAATTGTGTCTTTTCTCAAATGTAAAGTCGTCGATATATTGGTGACATTGCGGAACAATCACTGTAAGCAAATGCATTTGAAGCATGTAAAATCTCTAATGGAAAGGTCTGTGTGCTGTCTAGTGAACTCATGTCACGGGAAAACCTGCCTTAATATATTTGTCACGCATCATTTATGCAATGTCATGGACGTCTACAGTGGTGGATTCGTGCATTCTGATTTTTCTCACCATTTTTTCTTTTTTTTTTTTTGTGCAAAAATGACTGTCTTTGTACACTGTCAATCTGTTTTGTACAGTAAAATAAAGTTTAATTGAATACAGTTCTCTGTTGAAAACACTGTTGAATGAAAAGTCTACATGACAGTCTCTAAAATCAAATATAAATAGTAAAAAATACATATCCAAATTTTTAAAAATCGAATAGACATCTAAACCTCGCTATGTGTCGCAAGAAAAAGGGCTAATTAAAAACGAAAACAATGTCGCATTTCGTTTTCGCAATCATAAACCATGTTGAACGGGTGGAAAAATCGATTTAAAATAGGCAAATATAGCATAAATAGGTATTAGAGGTTATTTAAGTATCAATTTAAAGTATAAAAGGCCTGCCTGCTATCAGGAGGTCATAAAACGTCTGTAAAAAGCAGAGCACAAAGGAATTTAATTTAGGCCTATGATTATCTGCCAAAATCGCCAAATCCTTCTCGTGCATTAGTTTATGCCTTCGCGACGCATTGGTCAAGGTTAATTGTAAAATGAGATGTTCTTGAGATGTTATTCAGGACTGGGTTTAGGGAGTAAATGTTGTCTGGGTTTGAGTCTCTCAGCATCGAGCTGGACGCGAGCCAAACAGCGACAGACTGCGGATCAGGATCCCGAAATCAGCTATTCCCCCGCGAATGTGCATTGTCATCCCGGAGAAACCAGAATGACTGTATTCATACACGCATAGACCTCTTCCCAGTGCATATAAAATGCCATAAAACTCATACAAGATTGATTTATAATTTCACCCCACGGTCGTGGCTATAGCAGTTGAGCTTGAGTTCGAATCCCGATGCGTAATAGTCAACAATATTTCTATGCAATTTAAGTTAGCTTTATAGCCAATTTGTAGGCCTATGATAGCAGGGCCTAATTGATTCCTTTTCACGCTTTCAACGAAAAATAGACATTAATCTGCGTTAATATTTAATTAACCATCACTTTGTTGTAAAACACCCAATGCTTTTGACAGGTGCAAAAAATTCAACCTGCACATTCACCGATCGTGTTGCGATGAGATTGTTGATTTGCTGTGGGGATGTTGAGGTGTCAGAAAAACCCCACAGTGGCGATATTTCACACAACTCAGAGAGAGGCAGAACATATGCTGCCCCAGAGACGACGAGGCTGTCAGGAACGAACAGCTGAAAAATGAGCTGCAACACTGCTCTATGCGCTTCTACAGGGCCGGTGGAAAGTTCTCACCACAAGGCTTTCTTTTCTTTTAATCGTTATTTATTCTTAGTTCAAAACGTGTGTGATCACTGACCGTGCCTTATTTCAACCAGTGCTTTTATTATTAGAAGTCATTTAAATATATTATTCCTAAGCAAATAAATAAAAAATCTTTCTTTCAGTTATTAGGAGACACTTTGGATAGATCTTTCTCCATTTAACATAGTGGGACACACAGGGTAAGTTGTGACAATCTGCTGTTCACTGAAACTAATTTCATAAGAATAAAGTTTAAAATATAAAATAGGAGTAAAAACAAAACCTTATGCTTTAGTTTTTCAGTGGAATCTCAAAATGTAAATTATGAAACAAAACCATTTGTGAAACAGCAAAAACATGTAAACAGATACTGTAATTAATAATAAAAAGTTACAACAAATTAAAAATGTAATAATTTTTTTCTCTATCGTCAACAACTTTCCCCAACCTGAATTATATTAAAATAGGCTGTACTTACTAGATAATAAAAAAGTCCTAATAAGACGATTTCGAACTACCGTCTTTATGTATGTGTTTTTATCTATGCATGTTTGTATTCATGTTTTTCTATCCCAGTGGGGACTTCAACCACTCACGGGGACTCGTGTCACCGTGGGGACCTAAATTGAGGGTCCCCATGAGGAAACAAGCTTATAAATCAAACAGAATGAGATTTTTTTGAAAATGTAAAAATGCAGAAAGTTTTGTGTGATGGGTAGGTTTAGTGTAAGGGGATATAATATACAGTTTGTACAGTATAAAAACCATTACGCCTATGGAGAGTCCCCACAAAGACCAGCATGTGCAAGGTGGTGCCCTGCTACTCCAAAATCAAGGAACTGTCGAAAATCGAAACCCTGTGGCTGGCCAAGAACTACATCTGGGTGCTTTCTGAGATCCTGAGCACTGGGAAGAGGCCTGACCTCTTGACCTTTGTTCAGACCCTGTGCAAAGGGCTCTCGCAGCCCACCACCAACTTAGTGGCCGGATGTCTTCAGCTGAACGCCAGGAACTTCATCACGGATCAGATCAACAGCGAGGAGCGTTGAACAGCGTAGATTTTTTCATACATCTCATTTAAATGGTTAAAAATAAATTCCTTGTGATGATTGTGTGGCATAGCATGGCACAGATGTATGTGGGTGGGTGTACGTGACGAGTTTGTGGGTGTGTATTTGTGTGGATGGTTGGGAGGTAAATTACTATAACCACGTGCACGATCACTCATCATAGCCCTTGTCCATGTGTGATGCTTCATTCTGTGCTCTGGTGTCAATTAACCATTCTGTTCCAAATCCTATCATTGGAGGATGAGTCACGCTAAATATCATCAAATACAATCTGTCCAGAGTGGTAAACCTGTACGTGGTCAGATAGTTTGAATGGCCCATTCGATTAATGTGTCCTACCAGGCTATAGCTATGCAAAATGAATTGATGTCTAAATTCTTGGTATGGTGGGCAAACAATAGCTGATGCTGTAATTCTCAAGTGTGCAACCAGACATTCTGCTATAGGCCTAGGCCATGGGAAGTAGGGCACCACAGGATTTTTAATGGCTCTAAGTGCTATAAGGACCACAAAAAACATTTTTCTTTCAGTAAATTGGACTTGTTAAATGTAACTTTTGATCATCTAGCAACTGGCATAACCCTACAGGTTAATTACGGAGGAACGTTGTTTGTGAGTTGTGCATCGGCTCCGCTGTTCAGCGCGGATTAATCTAATGGTTTGAGATGGGAGGCTCACGTCACCGCTGTGCCCATGGTTACAGATGACCGCTAGTGCGAATGTCACAAGCAACATCTCCAAAAACGAAAGAAAGTTGGATATAACTGGGGTGATGGAATAGACCATCGAGTAATTATATAAGAAAATATGATAGATATATATGTGGAAGAATAGAAAGAACAAAAAACAAGGAATACATTGATGATAAATAAACCGTGACTGCACAACACCAAAAGTAGCCTACTAGGTGGCGATATGCTCACAAGATTCAAGAACTGCAGAAGAAGAAGAAGTTGGATATCCGATAAATATTTTGGGCAGGTAAGCAGCTTATGCTGGTGTTGAAAACAACTGTTTTTACGTTACAAATGTTTAGCACTGACATTAGTCAGAGGACTAACTAATGCTCTTCATATCAGACACGGTTAAAATGTGTAGGCCTATTATAACTGGACTTGTCTATTTCTAGGCACATTTTAAAATATATGAATAAAGCAGTAACTGGTTTAGATTGCCATTGTTAACATACACATTGTTTGAATTGTGTGAACCTAGTCAATTTACAGCAAATGTGATAATATGAAAACTATGTTGATTCGTCGTGGTGACGGGTAACGTGGCCTTCCGTCTTTGCTTACAACTCTTTTCTGATTCGAGTTGTTGCTTCAGCTACTATGACACATTGCACAGCTGTAGTAGTATCCTCATCTTCTTTCCTTTATTTTCGAAGTAAACATGGACCAGTGACAGAATATGCAGTTTCCCGGGAAATCCTTCCCGACAGTTCTAAAATATAAATAATTATTAAGTGCTTAATAAATAAGTGCTGAGGCTTATGGTGATTTATGGTAAGGTAAAAACACGATTTTGTTCATTTCGAACTTGTAACCTATATCTTTACACACAACTCGAATAAAGGTTATCATGCTTAGTAAATAACTTTTTGCCCACTGTTTTACGAATACTGTAAACTCGGACATATATCTTTTTGCAAACGTTTTCGCCTACTATGAAGGAAAGTATCCATATTTGGAGGCAATGTCACTGATTAGCCTTGCCCCTTTAGCCCCTGGTGGTCGATTTTCTAACCACACCATCTGACAGCAAGAAGCATCTTCCTCCATTGACAGCCATGTAGTAGCCTATCTGTTAATTTTGACTAAATAGGCTACATGTATAATATAAATACCATTTAAATATGAATGTTGCAAATATTTAATGGTTTTAATTATTAGTTTTTCAAGTGCCCATTAATTGTAGGGATCTTAAAACATGCAAAGGACTTATAATAGTTAATAAAGGGCTCATGCATATTCTTATAGTGCCATCATCAGCCAGCTTTGTCATGATTGAATGCAAAGATGACAAATTTAAAAATTGTGTACTTCCAGGGCTGCATGCTGTTAAGATGAATGGGGATGCATAACAGATAGCTTTGTCTATGTAATATAGCCTAGATGTTCTTGACATTGTTCTAGACATTCTATAAATGTATTTATAATGCCCCCATAATAAATTCGGACGCAGCCCACGTTTCTGAGATCATGCTAAACATGCAATACAGATGTCGAGATCTCTGCTGGCGTGCTTCAGAGGGAGGTTGTTTGATTATAGTTGTTAATGAAGGTTCACTCAGTAGCTTTCGGTAACTCACACCTGAGAGCCTCAGAGACAGTTTCTGGAATGAATTGCTTGTTAATAATAACGGTAATTAGGAATGAACAATGTAGAGCTGGTGTGATGTTGATTTATGCAGGGCCGTGCACAGGGGGTGGCCCGGTGGCTAGAGCCACTGCCCCTCTGCCCTCATCAGCTGAGGTGCCCCCTCGCTACCTATCCCCGCTAAAAGCTAAAAAGATCCACCGATTCGGCGAATCCGCTCTGTGTTTTCCCGCTTGCTCCCCAGTGTCACTATCATGTCACTACTCAATCTGGAAAGCGGAGACGACAGTTCCAGAATGTTGTCGCATTAACAGTAGGCCTATGCATTAAAATCAGCAGAATTAGTAAGTTGGTAGTTTGTTTTTTTTATTTTTCTGTCAGTAATATTTAGTTCCAGGTCTTCTCATGTTAACAACTTGTACAAAATCCACATTCTTGGAAAGATAATTAGAGGTCTTGTCTAATCAAATTGATCTAATCTAATCTAATCAGATTTGTACCCAATCTGATCTAATATAAATAACTGTTGATGGCACATTTTGTAGAAGAACAAAAAAAAAATATGAATAATATAATTTCCTATAATAACCCATAAACTGTTACAGAATTAATAAATTACTTTTGATATAATTCTTATTACTATTTATATATCTTTTAAAGTGTCATTCATGTAAAATACTAAATAAAATATTCTACTTAATTTTATTTTGACAATTTAGTAGAATAATTGAATAACCGAGATCTGAATCCTAGTAAAAGAGATTCATCTGAAAGGTAAAAATTGTGATATTCAGATGAAATGACAAAATTAATAATAGCATAGCCATTCATCAAATGTGCTGAGATGAGATTTTGTGGCTGAATCCGAAATCGCCCCCCTAAACCCTCAATCATTACTCCCTACTTTAGTCCACTAATACAGTTCACTTGAAGGAGTGAATGAAAACAAGTGAGCGAATTCAGACATCCGTTGAGTGTACAATAACATCCACTATGGTTTCGGACACCACTACAAATGGCTGTCCCTTCAAATAGTGCCCTATATAAGGGTATAGGTGGCGAATTCGGATTCAGTTTATGTCATCTATGCTATGGTCAGGAGAATAAATTAGGGCTCAGAGAGTGAGCACTGAGCGTCAGCCAAATCAGACAGTTACAGGCTGTCAGTAAAGGAATAGTAAGAGTTAGAAGGATCATTTGTATTGACAAGCACTCTGTCCTCGCCCCCAACCCCACCCCAGTGCCCCTTTTTTTTGGTTTGGGCCACTGCCCCTCAAAATGTCTGTGCATGCCCTGTTTATCTGTGTGAAGCCCCTCTAACGGGTGGAAAAGGGGTGTTGTTTTATACGTTAGCTCTGTCTCTCCATCTCGTTCCCAAAAAATCTCCACAAGTCCCGGGTCGCAGATGGTGTGGGACACAGAATTTTCCTAATAATCTTTCTTTCTTTTCTTTTTTTTTTGCACGAGTGCTGGTGGCTTAGGGATTTCTCATTTTAATTAGAGGGTTTAAGGAGATAAACCCCTTTGAAAACCATGTCCTGTGAGAGGAGGTGCAGGTGATCCTCCCCACAGAAGCAACCACATCATCAGCCAGCAACTCATTTGCATATTAGATTGGTGTCAGTTTGGCACCCGTCCTGGCTGAGACGAACGCCCCTATTTCTAGACTTGGCACGGAGTGTGCGTATCCTGGCACGGAACGCGAATGTGTTTTCAGTATGAGGTTTCCGGGGTACTTGATCTCTCTGTTATTATTCGGCCCTTACATTTGACCCACGAGCTTAACTTAAACTAATAGAGACTCGCAGGTCTGGATTGGGCGTTTTCTCACTCGCTTTGTGCCGGGACTTTTCAGGTACGACTCTCTTTTTTACGTTCAACCTGACCATCGATTCCTTCTAAAGCTGATTTTCAGCTAGTTGGCAGAGAGCGTGACATCAAGAGGCCCTCGAGCTCATCAATCTAGTAGGTCGTTAATGTGAATTTCAAAACCTAATATTAAAAATGTATGAACTATTCCCATTTGGACAAATTACATGAAGTTTGTCTGAAGTAGATGTTGGCTAATCACAGGCACATTTAGCAGCCATTAAACCCGAATGTTGGACAGTAAAGTCATTTGTATTCTGTGTTAAATGTAGACTAAAGGAAAGTTAATGACTATTTCTGATAAATGTCTTTGCCTGGATGTTCAGAGCATATTTTAGCACGAAAATCAGTTAAGAACCTCATTTTATATGGATCAGTATGCTTTAGTAGTTTGAC
The DNA here is from genome assembly GCF_949357685.1 of Gobio gobio. NCBI lineage: Eukaryota > Metazoa > Chordata > Actinopteri > Cypriniformes > Gobionidae > Gobio > Gobio gobio. The sequence goes on from NC_137119.1 coordinate 35,272,416, forward strand.
ACACAGGTCTGGCTAAAATTCCTTGACATTAATACCCGCCAACCCACCAAATGTGGGTGGATTTCAGCAGTGGCGTGTAACGCAGTCACTCCTAGCTACTTTGGCGGGTTGAATTTTATACATAATATATACATGAAATAGTAAACTAAGTGCAATGTAATAAAATATAGATTTTTCTATACATATCGATACTGAAATATCTGAAATGCTTCCAATAGGCTACTCGTTTTCCACAGAATAGATACACAATACCAGCTGCACTTTTTCTCTCTCTCATATCTCCAACAATGAGTTGACACACAAACCCGCCTCCCCTCATTGTTGGTGTTAAAGGGCTTAGGGATTGCGTGTATTCCACATAATATTACTCAATCCAGCAGATTTTGTGTTGCATCCAAAGTGCGCGCACATAAAACCGCCTCTCAGTACTAAATTGAGTTGTTTTTCACTGCTTAAAGGGTTAGTTCACCCAAAAATGAAAATTCTGTCATTAATTACTTACCCTCATGTCGTTCGACACCCGTAAGACCTCTGTTCATCTTCAGAACACAAATGAAGATATTTTAGTTGAAATCTGATGGCTCTGAAAGGCCTCCATTGGCACAATGCACGGCACACTCTCAAGACCCTTAAAAGGTACTAAAGACGCCGTTACAAAGTCCATCTCACTACAGTGGTTCTACAATAACTTTATGGAGTGACGAGAATAGTTTTTGTGCGCAAAAAAACCCTAAATAACGACTTATATAGTGATGACGATTTCAAAACACGGCATCATGAAGCTTCGAAGCGTTATGAATCAGTGAGTCAATTCAACAGTTTGGATCGCCAAATTTCAGCAGTATGGTGGTTTGACACGCGATCCAAATCATGATTCGACTCACTGATTCATAACGCTTCGAAGCTTCATGATGCCGTGTTTTGAAATCGTCATCACTATATAAGTCGTTATTTAGGGTTTTTTTGCGCACAAAAACTATTCTCGTCACTCCATAAAGTTATTGTAGAACCACTGTAGTGAGATGGACTTTGTAACGGCGTCTTTAGTACCTTTTAAGGGTCTTGAGAGTGAACCGTGCATTGTGCCAATGGAGGCCTTTCAGAGCCATCAGATTTCAACTAAAATATCTTCATTTGTGTTCTGAAGATGAACGGAGGTCTTACGGGTGCCGAACGACATGAGGGTAAGTAATTAATGACAGAATTTTCATTTTTGGGTGAACTAACCCTTTAAAGGAACATGCCGACTTTTTGGGACTTTAGCTTATTCACCGTATCCCCCAGAGTTAGATAAGTCCATACATATCATTCTCATCTCCGTGTGTGTCATAATAACTCTGTCTGACGCACACACCGCTAGCCTAGCTTAGCACAAACACTGGAGGGAAACAACTCCACCTAGCCTACTGCTCAATAAGTGACAAAATAACGGCAACATTTTCCTATTTACATGTGATGTGTATAGTTATATTGTGTACTAAAACCGACAGAAAATAAATGAAATGTTGCGCTTGGAGGAACTATTCTCTCATTCCTGCATAGTAATCAAGGAACTTTGAGCTGTATCATGTATGATATTACACAGCGCCTGAAAATAGTCCCCAGCATGCTCTCTGTGCAAGCAGGTTGTCACATTGGTTATGTTGACGGAAGTTAATATCGTAATATCATCAGTATGTTTTAAGTGAACGTAAACAGTTGTGAAAGAAAACGCATGTGTAACAGTATAATAGATCTGTGCGTCAGGTCTTAAAGTGACAGCAGCCTAATAAACCTGCAGCCAAAAAAATATCTATATGGCAGTTTTTCCCCATGGTATCGATGTCAAAATTGTGGCCAGTGAAAATGCTGAGTGTCTTGTAACTTTGGAAAACCCCTAGGCACAGTGGCTGGTGAGCAAAAAAGTTAATGTCAAGCCCTGGGTTGAACACCTTCATTTCAGCTGATGTTAATTTCACAGACTTGTGTAATTCTTATGAATCTGTCCAAAATGTTGTTATGTGACTTGCTTTATTCAGAGAATTATTGGACAATGTCAGATCAGTGTCAACAACAGAAAAGCTGTTGATCTTTTTTAAGGTTGAAAACATACGCTATTAAAACTAGTTCGTAAACCAACTGTTGTATTGCATTAAATATGATGATTAATACAGATATTTACATTACATTTACATTGAGTCATTTAGCAGACGCTTTTATCCAAAGCGACTTACAAATGAGAGCAATAGAAGCAACTACAACAGTCAGAGGCTACAGTATGCAAGTGCTGTAACAAGTCTCAGTTAATCTAACACAGAACACACAGTATTTTTTTTTTTTTTTTTTTTTTTTTTTTAATAAATTAGACAGACAGAAAAATGAATAGAATGTTAAGTGCTATTCTTGATTGGTCAGGTGCTGCTGGAAGAGATGCGTCTTTAGATGTTTTTTGAAAATGGCTACAGACTCGGCTGCTCGAATTGAGATAGGCAGGTCATTCCACCAGGTGGGAACTGTCCAGGAAAAAAATTTTTGCAATGAATTCTACAACCTTTTGTGAGACAATGTCTTATTTCAATTCTTGTTTCGAATTCAAAAAAATAAAACGCATGATGATAATGTCTTTTATGAAATGTAAAAACAACAACAACACATAGTTGATTGAGTAGAAAGAATGCATGCGTGTGTGTGTGTGTGTGTGTGTGTGTGTGTGTGTGTGTGTGTGTGTGTGTGTGTGTGTGTGTGTGTGTGTGTGTGTGCTGTATGTGTGATTGTGTGTCTTTGCAAAGTGGCACAGACACAAGGACCAAATGGTCTCTTGGCACCAGATTCAGTGCCATAAATTATCACTGCAGTTAATGGTGAAGAAGATTTCAGGCGAAAATCTCTCCCTTTCTCTTTCCACAAAGGCAGTCCCACTGTGCAGTCCCACATCTAGAGACTGACCAGATTAGACCCCAAAAATACTCACAGGATTTCAGTCATGCGATAGATTTTTGTAAAGTTTTAAAGAAAGTTCTAGAATGGTCAAATGCTTTTGAGTTACATTTAAATCATAACATATCATATGCCAAATAGTCTGCTGAATTCCTTCCATTAGGACAAATTTTTTAACGGTCGCGAAGTAAATTTATGTACCTACTCAGACGCAATTTTTGTGTTTTGAGCAGTGTTGGGCACGTTACTTTAAAAAAGTAATTAGTTATAGTTACTAGTTACTTCTTACAAATAGTAACTGAGTTAGTAACTGAGTTACATCATTATAAAAGTAACTAATTACCAGGGAAAGTAACTAATGTGTTACTTTTTTTTTTCTTCAAATGTTCAAATATGTCAAATAACTTGGATGCCCCCAATATTAAATATGTTAAATGAATGAATTGGACACTAAATAGAATAAATTATTATTATAAAACATTGTACATTAATGTACACTATTGTAATGTTGCTGTGGGACAATGTGAGACACCTATCAAATTCAATATATTATTGTAAATATTATCAGTAGACCTACTATAGTGTACATATTGTGTAAATATTATCAGTGGACCTACTATAGTGTAAATATTGTGTAAATAGTATCAGTACTTCTTTACTACTCCTCTGGTAGTGGAGCTCACGTTATCACCTGGGTTTTTAGCCACTAATATTGTGGCTGTGATGACGTGAGGCTTCATTAGATTAGAAATAGAATTACTTGCCACCGACGTGGATAGACTCTTTCTCCCTGGGCATAAGCTTCACGTTACATTTATGTAATGTTTATATGTTTATAAATATTCTTACCGTTCACCTCAACGAGGGAAAAGTAGCGCTTATACTTCCAGTTTGCGAAAGCTACCTTTGAAGTCGTTGGACCATCGCTGAATGTGCATATGCGTGTGCGTCAAAGGTGTGTGTGTGAACTCAACCTATCAACCTCAACCTTGTCTATGGGATCAGAATCCCGCCAAATTTACTGCAGTCATGCATAAAAAAATAATAAGCATGAATGAAAATTTTAAAAACAAATGTGAAAATATAACGAAGAAAACGGAAAAATCTATGAAAATTTAACCAGAATCACAAACAACGCAGTCACGGAAATAAAAATAATAAGCGTAAATCAAATATTTAAACAAGTGTAAAATTATATTGCTCAAAACTGAATCATGAATTCAAAATTATCTGAATCGCTCACAAAATCATGTTTTCTCCTCTTATTTTCATTTTTTGCATGTCCTTGCTCTTTTCTCCTTTGCTCTTGTTTCCACATTCTGTGCTTGCGGTTTCAAATGTTGCAGTTCAAGTTTCATGTAAATTAGGGGCGGGTCTTAGCATCACCATTGGTCCACTAGTTCTAGATTGACAGCTCATCCTCAAGCCAATCAATTGAAGAGGGAAGTTTACGTCACTCCAATGCGACTCATGCCGCAGTTCAGCCAGCCGCTATTGAGCTACGAGTGTAACCTCTATCACTATATCTGCAAGGAAATACATTATTGTATTGTTATGAATATAATCTTAGGACTCTATTATTTTGTAAGATAGACGTTTTAGGGGGGTTTCCTCACAATTAAAGCAGTAAAATGAACATGATCACGACTGGGTGCTTACTGACGCGAAACGCGTTCACTATAGGAGATGCACGGATGGGCTTTTATTTAATCCAACCGCATCACGCACCGTCCGCACCAACGTTTTTTGACCAAAGTTCAAAGCCGCACCCGCCCGCCATCCGCTGATTGTAAAGCCTTGTTGGGCGATGCAAGGCGCTGCTGACGCGAGCAATCGTAATGCAATGGACTGGCCTACATTAAACCTTTAACTAAAATAGTTATTGAACTGTTTACACTGTCATATACAATAAAAGAGCCTGCACAGCGACAGGAAATAAAAATGAATGCAAAAAAACCTGCCTTAGCCTACTGGAGCATGTGACTGAAGGAGCTCATGAACCGCTCACTGGTAAAACGACGTGCGCTCAATCCCTCCAACACGACTTTTCTCTGTAGCCTACTTTACTTGTTTAGTTTCATATGTTTAAATTAGGGCTGGGCAAATTAACGCGTTAACGCAGGCGATTATTTTTTTCAGTTTAACGCATTAAAAAATATTTAACGCAAATAACACAGCGTCCGTTTTTATATCCATTTTAGTCTAGCGTTACATGATCACGCTCCTATTCATGTAAATGCTTCCAAGCACGACAAGACACAAGAGAACGCGCTGTATGTCAATGTCCTGTATGTGTGTGTGTGTGTGTGTGTGTGTGTGTGTGTGTGTGTCCTGTCTGTGTGTGTGTGTGTGTGTGTGTGTGTGTGCATGGGCGTAGATTAAACGTACATTCGTCCCCCGCACTTTTACCGGGTCGCACCGGTCGACCCGCTCTTACTTTTAAACATTTATGATTATAATCATTGTTGAAAACAGCTGTGGAAATCATGATGCATTTTATTTTTCAGTATTTTTTAATTAATAGAAAGTTAAATGAACAGCATTTATTTGTATTGAATAAAGCATGTATAAATATTTTGTTATATTATAAATGCCACTTGATCAATTTAATGCATGTTTGATGAATAAAAGTATTAATTTCTCTCTTTTTTTATCTTACCACAAATGTTTGAATAGTTTCATGATTTCCACAAAAATGAAGCAGCACAACTGTTTTCAACATTGATAATAATCATAAATGTTTCTTGAGCATCAAATGAACATATTAGAATGATTTCTGAAAGATCATGTGACACTGAAGACTGGAGTAATGATGATAAATTCAGCTTTGATCACAGGAATAAATTACAAAGATTTTTTTCTTTTTTACTATATATTCACATATAACAGCTGCTTTACATTGGGATAATATTTCACTGTATTACTTTTTTACTGCATTTTTTATTAAATAAATGCAGCCTTGGTGAGCAGGAGACTTCTTTCAAAAACATTTAATAATTGTAATGTTTCCAAACTTTTGATATGGTACTGTATATTTTCTGCCTTATTCAGTGATATATTTTTTTTTTACAAAGCATAAAATCCATGGGGACTTAATGCACAAGTTTTTGTAGTACATAAACCAATCATAAAATTGGCATAACATATAGGGAAAACATTATAGATAATAGTGGTTATTGTTCAGCAGTGTATTTGATATCTTACTGAATTAAAAGCAAGAGATGAGATCAATTAAATCTGTCAATTAGACAAAGGTCAGAAAAAAACTGGTATTACACCTGACATTTCTGTCCCCCTCACTTCTGAAAAAATCGAGGGACACTCTGACACACACACACACACACACACACACACACACACACACACACACACACACACACACACACACACACACACACACACACACACACACACACACACACACACGTTCTCTTGTGTCTTGTCGTGCTTGGAAGCATTTACATGAATAGGAGCGTGATCATGTAACGCTAGACTAAAATGGATATAAAAACGGATGCTGTGTTATTTGCGTTAAATATTTTTTAATGCGTTAAACTGAAAAAAATAATCGCCTGCGTTAACGCGTTAATTTGCCCAGCCCTAATTTAAACATATGAAACTAAACAAGTAAAGTAGGCTACAGAGAAAAGTCGTGTTGGAGGGATTGAGCGCACGTCGTTTTACCAGTGAGCGGTTCATGAGCTCCTTCAGTCACATGCTCCAGTAGGCTAAGGCAGGTTTTTTTTGCATTCATTTTTATTTCCTGTCGCTGTGCAGGCTCTTTTATTGTATATGACAGTGTAAACAGTTCAATAACTATTTTAGTTAAAGGTTTAATGTAGGCCAGTCCATTGCATTACGATTGCTCGCGTCAGCAGCGCCTTGCATCGCCCAACAAGGCTTTACAATCAGCGGATGGCGGGCGGGTGCGGCTTTGAACTTTGGTCAAAAAACGTTGGTGCGGACGGTGCGTGATGCGGTTGGATTAAATAAAAGCCCATCCGTGCATCTCCTATAGTGAACGCGTTTCGCGTCAGTAAGCACCCAGTCGTGATCATGTTCATTTTACTGCTTTAATTGTGAGGAAACCCCCCTAAAACGTCTATCTTACAAAATAATAGAGTCCTAAGATTATATTCATAACAATACAATAATGTATTTCCTTGCAGATATAGTGATAGAGGTTACACTCGTAGCTCAATAGCGGCTGGCTGAACTGCGGCATGAGTCGCATTGGAGTGACGTAAACTTCCCTCTTCAATTGATTGGCTTGAGGATGAGCTGTCAATCTAGAACTAGTGGACCAATGGTGATGCTAAGACCCGCCCCTAATTTACATGAAACTTGAACTGCAACATTTGAAACCGCAAGCACAGAATGTGGAAACAAGAGCAAAGGAGAAAAGAGCAAGGACATGCAAAAAATGAAAATAAGAGGAGAAAACATGATTTTGTGAGCGATTCAGATAATTTTGAATTCATGATTCAGTTTTGAGCAATATAATTTTACACTTGTTTAAATATTTGATTTACGCTTATTATTTTTATTTCCGTGACTGCGTTGTTTGTGATTCTGGTTAAATTTTCATAGATTTTTCCGTTTTCTTCGTTATATTTTCACATTTGTTTTTAAAATTTTCATTCATGCTTATTATTTTTTTATGCATGACTGCAGTAAATTTGGCGGGATTCTGATCCCATACTTGTCTCCCACCCACCAATCATCATCAGTTGTGTACCACCCAACCCAACCCCCAACACGCATGGCTAGCGCGCGCGCGCACACACACACACACACACACACGCGCGCGCGCGCGTTGCAGGTGTGACTGACAGAGAGCCTGTTCGGATGAAAACCGCTTCAATGAGCTCAATTATAGTAACGCCGCATTTTTTTCCTCAGTAACGCTAACGGCGTTGTAACGGAAGAAACAGTAATTCGTTTGATTACTCGTTACTGAAAAAAGTAATTCCGTTAGTAACGCCGTTTATCTATAACGCCGTTATTCCCAACACTGGTTTTGAGCTGCTGTAATGCATATTCTAGAATATGTTTCATCAGAGTTCTAACAAATCTTCTACATATATTATTAATAACCCAGCAAGCAATAGCCATCATTTCACCATCTCGGTTAACTATAGACCCGATATAGTCCGGCTATGAGTAACCCACTTCTAGCCAAAATAACCTTGAATTTGCCAAAATAACTTGTGAGATGTATGATATTCCATCATGTAAGAAACAAGACAAAGTCAACAGTGATTACAAGGTCATTGGTTTCATTTCTTTGACATGTTCATATTCTCTAGATGACTAGTCTATTCTTGGGCTACACGTCTGTTAGATTTTCACTGACAGCCCAAATTTTACCTTGTTAAAACAAGATGTTGTTTGCCTAGATGTCAGGGCTGTGTTATTTGGATGGCTATTAGACTTCTTTTAAACGCAAACTTGCTTGCTGGGAAGGAAAAAGACTAAGAGCTGGGTAAAAGTATTGAGTTCTAACTAAACTAAGTAATCGCTATTTTCATTTGTACAATCCAGATATAGATTCCTAGATCAATCTTTTATTCTAATTTTCATTGGCTGCATAAAAATGTATTTGTAATGTCCTCCATTGCTGAAATCGCCACAACAAAAAAAACAACAACAAAAAACAAGTTCGCCATCTGTATTGAATGTGATGCAACAAAAATTAACATGGCAATAAATGTATTTCTAATGAGTTGTCCTCCAGTCCTCGCGAAATGCACACAAAACCAAACTTAAAACATGACCAATTCAGTTCCTGAGTAAATGATTTCAATGAGCCGGTTCTTTTTAGTGAACCAAAAACATACAGCACAAGTAGGCCTATTGTAGGGCGAGTTCACCCAAAAATGAAAATAAGGTCATTTATTACTCACCCTCATGCCGGTCCACACCCGTAAGACCTCCGTTCATCTTCGGAACACAAATTAAGATATTTTTGTTGAAATCCGATGGCTCAGTGAGGCCTGCATAGGCATCAATGAAATTTACACTCTCAAGATCCATTACTGTACTAAAAACATATTTAAATCAGTCCATGTGAGTACAGTGGTTCAATATTAATATTATAAAACGACGAGAATATTTTTGGTGCGCCAAAAAAAAACAAAATAAGGACTTGTATAGTGATAACCGATTTCAAAACACTGCTTCATGAAGCTTCGGAGCGTATCGAATCAGTGAGTCGAATCAGCAGTTCGGCGGTTTGACACGCGATCCAAATCATGATTCGACTCGCTGATTCGATACGCTCCGAATCTTCATAAAGCAGGGTTTTGAAATCGGTTATCACTATATAAGTTCCGAAGATGAACGAAGGTCTTACGGGTGTGGAACGGCATAAGGGTTAGTAATAATTTACATTATTTTCATTTTTGGGTGAACTAACCCGTTAACTAAACAAATTACTTTAATACGCAGGTTCATTTTAGTGAATCAGAAATATACAGTGTGACCTGTTTTGTCGATCCCAAAACAAATGACTCTGTATATGACAGCCCTGTTTAGAAATCTGAATCAAACGTGCAGTTAAATGTTCTATATGCAAACCACAAATCACATCCAGGTTTGGCCAAATTTAAATACCGAAGACGTATAAAATAATAGGTGTTGTCATCATTCTTGAATGTCTGATACCTATATTAAAATATCCTTTACACAGATATTTAGATTAGTCAGTTCTGTTAACTCACTTTGTCTCATGTTAGATGACAAATATTTAACATTTTGGTTGCTCACAGCTGTACTCCAGTCAGCATGACCAATACAAAAGGACATTTTGATCCACTCAAACAAACTAAACAAGAGTTTTTACTCAAAATACGATGTAGAGTCATCAAAATAGAAGTACGTTTTTTTCAAGCATGAGTGATTCTAACACATTTCCACGAGCACCATGAATCAAGTGCACATTTCTCTTTGCCTTATTGTGCCATTTCGAGCCAGTGAAACGAAAACAGCTTTGCCTCAGCGTAATGAAGTGAAGCATAGCTTTAAGCAAGGGTGCTTTCGTTTCTGTTTTAACAAAACATTTTCAGATTCCATCAAAGTGGCAAAAAAGTCTGAGAGGATTATAAAAAAAAGATGGTGAGCCATAAACAGGCAGGCAGGTGTTGATGATGCAAATGAATCAGATGACAGATGGTTAGCGACTCCATCACTCACTGTGTGGATAATGGATAGAGGTAATCAAATCCCTCTGTGAATCTGGGACTTTCTTCAGAACTTTCTCCATCTATATCACCATCAAACACTTCCTGAGCTGTGCAGATCTACTGGAGGGAGGAATCAGCATGGTGTCAAGTTCTGAAAGGCAATTTTCCCTGAAATGTTTGTTCCGTTATTGCCTTCAGGTGTCAACCTTTTTGACAGGTCACAGACATGATAATGAGGTTAAAACACCTTAAGCACAGCTTATGTCTGAATATCCCCCCAAAACATACAAAATCACTATATATAGGCCTATCAACCTTGAGAGACACCCTTGAGACAAATCTATCATAACTGTTCAAACAACAATGTTTAGATACAGAAGATTTAGCTTTCCATCTTTTACAAAAGCTGAACAAAGGACTGATGTTCTTTATGGAGAGTTTTCGTACAAACCAGCAAGAGGTTTTTAACGTCTAATGTGCAAACTATTCACAATTACAAATCCCCTTCAACTCTCTCCTCACATTCCACGAAACTTAATAAAAATGTCACAGACAGCTAAAAGTGACGCGCATTAACACAATGCAGACTCGTCTCCCGGTTTTCAATCCGCTACTCTATAAATCTGACGAATGAATCTTTAGGGAGATGCTGCTGTTTGAAACATAGCCCTCTAGAATATGTCGAGCATATGTTACGTTGAGTTGAAACCATCATAAGATTGGTGATCAGGTTAGGCCTTTGGGTGATTTCTCTATTTCAGAACAATTCTAATGAACCTCTCAAACATGTCTGTGAATTGCTGTCGCTTCCTAATTGTTCCATATGCAAAGAAACACACTCTCTTAAATTTAAAATGACAAAAAGATAATGAAATAAGCCAATAAAACTTCCCTATCTTATTTTTTTTTGAAGACTTTTACAGCAATTTTATATAAAAACTGTCATCACCCATAAATTCATAAGTCAAGACTGTTGAATGCTCAACACATGCACACTTAAAGGAATGGTTTCCCCCAAAAAATTTAATTCTGTCATTATTTAATCACCCTCATGTTGTATTATATCCATATGCTGTTATGGCTTCTGTGGAATACATAAAAAGATGCAGCTCTAAAAAGGAGAAGAAAAGTACAATAAAAGCAACAAATAATGCATATAACTTGTACATGCATTTAAATATGACGTGTAGACATATTTTAGGTTTAAAAAGAACTCTTTTTTTGTGTGTTTCCACAGACAAAAATCAACATAAGAGTATGGTGGTGCTAACAATTCCAAGGTCATGGGTTGAATTGGGAATCGTGAAAAAAAAGTATATCTTGATTGTAATTTTACTGTTCTCTGCACCTTTTATTAATTAAGTGTTCCTAATAGAGCCTTGGCCTTGTGGTTAGTGTATGTACTTACACCAAGTTTGAATCTGACTTGTAACATTTTTCTGCTACAAATTTCTGTCCCCAACTTTCCCTCTATTTTTTCCTATTTTCCTTCCTTGTTTGCATTAGGGTGTGCATAGACTAGTTGAGTAGTTGACTACAACCATTTGTCAGTGCTATCGGACGACATTGAGCTCAATAACCATAACTTCACTTGCTGGTGCACGTGTTTTTATTAATGCAAACCCGCGTGGCATGACCAAGGCTGTGTCAGAAATCATCCCCTATACTCTTAAATAGAGCACTATTAGAGGAGACAGCTATTTGTAGCGTTGTCCGAAACCATAGTGGACATTATCGAGTGCACTTATTCAATCCACAATGCACCGCAATAACAAGTGTACAACCGTTGTGCGCTCAACAGCTAGAGAATAACCATAATGCACTGTGAGAGTTGCTCGTCGAATGAATACCCGACTGAAGATGGTGGCCACAGCTGAATCATCCATTTTCCAAACTATATTGGTGGAGTAATGTACACTCTCAGAAAAAAAGTACAGTGGAGGTACAGATATCAAGAATCAGCATATGAATCTCAACAATGGTGACGTACTTAATACTGCAATGCATGCTGGGAGCTATGAGTTTTATACTGTGGTGGCTTAGTAGGTTTGGAGCTAAACTCTGCAGGACATCAACTCTCTAGGACCGAACTTGCCTATCCCTGACTTGTCCTGGAAAGTGAAGCCAAAGCATTGATTCTAGTTGCAGTTCATACTCTCTCCAGGACCACCCTCTCCATGTAATCGAATGCCCATCATTGAAATCTTGTAACCGAACAAAACTGTCCGTCCTTGGAATCTCGTAAAGGAACAAAGCTGACCATGATTGAAGTCGCGAAACAGAACAAAGCAGATTGTCTTTGAAATCTCGTAATGGAACAAAGCCAACCATCATTGAAATCTTGCAATGGGACAAAACCAACCGTGATTGAGATCTCGTAACATAACAAAATCGACTGTCATTGAAATCTCATAACAATAAGAAACCGACCGTCAACAAGCAAAACGGACTATCAATGAAACTGGTAATCGAATAAAACTGCCAATCATTGAAATCTTGAAACCGATTGCGTTTGAAATCTTGAAACAGAACAAAGTAGATTGTCTTTGACATCTCGTAAAGGAACTAAGCCGACCATCAGTGAAATCTTACAATGGGTCAAAACCAACCATCATTGCGATCTCCTAACTGAAGAAAACCAACCGTCATTGAAATCTCGTAAAGGAACAAAGCTGACCATCATTGAAATCTTACAATGAAACAAAACCAGCCATCATTGAGATCTCGTAACTGAATAAAACCAACCGTCACTGAAATCTCATATCGAAACGAAATCGACCGTCATTGAAATCTCGTAACCACAAAATGTACCATCAATGAAATCTGATAATCGACTAAAACTGTCCATCGTTGAAATCTCGTAAAAGAACAAACCTAACTGTCGTTGAAATCTCATAACTGAATAAAACTGTCCGTCATGGAAATCTTGTAGCAAAACTAAACTGACAATCTCGTTACAGAACAAAACTGTAAGGAATACTAAATGAGCAGAACAGAGGGCGTGGTTTGTTTTTTCCTCCCTGTGACCTGATTGGATATAGAAACGTAGGCGTTTCATTCAAAAAACGCACCTCCTCGCCATCTCTGTTTATTAGCTCGCGGGCAGTTGGATGGGCATGTTTAATGATGGCATGTCGGTGTCGAAGCCCAAGCCGTCATACAGACGTCATCAAAAAAGGCCTACCAATGTAGAGGGGAGGAGCATTTTCAGATTTTGATTAAAGATTACGAAGCCAAATAATTTTTTGATGCGGATTGACTTGCACGGATGGATTGTTCACCACAAAACTAGCAATTTGTGCTAACAAAGTAAATATGATCAATTTTGATTTCACAAGGACTTTAAGCAGTCATTCTGAACCACTTTTTTTGAATTTCAAAAATGTAATTTTTTAAAATTAATTTACTTAAATTATGACTATATTATCATGTAGTTATTTGTCCCATTTTTATCTAAAAAAAATGTTTTAAATGTCATAAACTTTATACGACAGGATTATTGGTTATGTATGATTATAGCGTAGCTAAATTATAAATTAATAATTACATTTATTAGGCTATAATCTATTAATTAACCTGTCTAAAAAATAATAATTCTGTCTGCCAAGCTCTGATAATTTATGGAATATTATATTAATATATTATCCATTAAAAAGAACTATAGGCTACCTTTAGAAGCACAGATGTGTCTGTCACCGCTGTTGCTTTAAAGGGTTAGTTCACCCAAAAATGAAAATTCTGTCATTAATTACTCACCCTCACGTCGTTCGAGACCCGTAAGACCTCCGTTCATATTCGGAACACAAATGAAGATATTTTTGTTGAAAGCTGATGGCTGAGAAAGGCCTCCATTGGCATTCAGTACACTTATACTCCCAAGACGGATAAAAGGCACTCAAAACATCGTTACAAAGTCCATCTCACCACAGTGACTCTACAATAATCTTACGATGCGACGACAATAGTTTTTGTGCGCAAAAAAATCAAAATAACACCTTTTTCCAACTTGTTTCTGCCTTCCGTGTGTGCCTCCACGACGCATGCGCGAGAATATGACGCAGATCCGGCGTTCGGACAGATGACCCAGAAGTGATTTGTTTACAATCAGAGGAAGACGCGCGTATCTCAGCTGTTGGATTCTACATTGATCGTGCTTTAGGTCTCGGTGTAGTGCTCAAAATGGGGCTTAAGTGTGCATTTCATGGATTCCCGAACCCCGGCGCTACGTCATATTCTCGCGCATGCGTCGTGGAGGCACACACGGAAGGCAATAACAAGTTGGATAAAGGTGTTATTTTAATTTTTTTTTGCGCACAAAAACTATTGTCGTCGCATCGTAAGATTATTGTAGAGTCACTGTGGTGAGATGGACTTTGTAACGATGTTTTGAGGGCCTTTTATCCGTCTCCAGACACAGGTGAAAAAAGCCAGGCAAAGACTGTACCACCTGCGCCAGCTGAGGAAATTCAGGGTTTCACCAGCCATCCTGAAAACTTTCTATCGAGGGGCGATAGAAAGTGTCCTGACTCAGTGCATCACAGCGTGGTACGGGAACAGCACCAGTCACGACTGCAAAGCCCTGCAAAGAGTGGTGCGCTTATCCGAGCGCATCTCAGGCTCAGCTCTCCCGTCTCTGCAGGACATCTACACCAAACGCTGCAGAGGTAGAGCTACTAAAATCATCAGAGACATTAATCACCCTGCAAACTCTCACTTCACCCTGCTGCCATCTGGTAAGCGCTTCCGTAGCCTGATGGCAAAGACTGAAAGACTCAGGAGGAGTTTCTTCCCCCAGGCCATCAGACTCTTGAACTCAGTCACGTGACTCACTTCACCCCCGCACACACATAAACATCCAGTCTTTTAACATTAACATCCACATACTGCAATTGCACTGCACTTTACGTCCCTATTGTTACTGCGTAACAACCTGTAATAAACCTTGCACATTATACTTCTTTATATATACATATTATATATTTTATGTTAACCACTTATTTTTAAGTCTACAGTTTATCTCACTTATCATATCCACATATTTTTTTATATTTTTATTTTTATCTTATTTCCTATTTTTATCTTTTACTTGATTTATTTATAATTCTACTTATGTTAATACTTTTTATTCTAATTTTATTCTATTTCTATTTAATTTCTTGTAACTGTTATTTGCACTGTCCATGGAGCGGACCTGTTTACATTTCACTGCCAGTTGTATATTGTGTATATAACTGTGTATGTGACAAATAAAACTCTTGAATCTTGAATCTTGAATCTCTTGGGAGTATAAGTGTACTGAATGCCAATGGAGGCCTAACTGAAGCCTTTCTCAGCCATCAGCTTTCAACAAAAATATCTTCATTTGTGTTCCGAATATGAACGGAGGTCTTACGGGTCTCGAACGACATAAGGGTGAGTAATTAATGACAGAATTTTCATTTTTGGGTGAACTAACCCTTTAAGTCAGTCAGTCTGAGCAACTGAAATGCTTCTCACAAAGTGTGCAGTTGGCCTGAGGTTCATCATGAGTTACTGGACAGACCCATTGATACCTTTTTGATATTCAGCTTTTTATCTGGAGATCCTCTTGCGTTTAAACGGTGGACGCACGCGACGCGAGCTCGACATGTTTTTTAAAAAAACGCGCAAGTTTACAGGCACACTGCACACGGCACAGCGCAAGTTCTCGAGACTCCGCCGCTATGACAACAAAGCCGCTAAAACGCCATCACGCACAAATGAGCTCCTGTACTACTTATTGTGAAATTGATTTGTTTATATTTGCTATCAGTATTCTCCACACTGCAAAATCCTTGTGTGTTTATTGAACTATGTGTGACCTATGTAAAATACGGAACAAATCGCGTCCCGTATTGGTTTGATACGGAACGCGTCATTTTGCTTGTAAATACGGGACGATTCCGTATTTTACGGGACGGGTGGCAACCCTAATTGTCATGTAAGAGATTAATATTGTCATTTTGTCTGCAATGTCATTTGCAGATTAATATTTTTACCATTCTTTGTGTCCTTAAGTAAATGTCCTCTTTTTCTGTTTCAGTTCTAAGAAAAGCAGTGGACCTATTATTGTTTTACAAATGAAGCTCTAAATACTGCTTCCAAGAGATGTTTACATTCAATGCAGCTAATTTTTGTTTATTATTATTAATTTTTTCAATTGAAAGCAAACAGAATATTTAAACAATGCTTAGCGAGCATTTGTGTGTGATTTGAGTTCTGAGAACTTGGCTCAAAGTTAATTAAAACAGCCATTTCAAAAGCTGAAGTGACTTTCTTTTTTATATATTATAGTTAGAATATGTATAACTCAATTTTTTAACTAATTGAAAAAGCTGAATAATCGCTCAAAATTTACTGATTAGTCGTCGTTGTCAAAGACAACAATCGACGATTAGTCGATTAATCGCTCTAATAATCGGTAGATTAATCGATTATTAAAACAATCGTTTGTTGCAGCCCCAAAGTCAAGGGAAAAGCCCATAGAGAGCCAGAAGCAACGGGACAAAATATTTAAACAACGTGATTCAGATTTCACTTTGCACAACTACTAGAAGACGTACAACTGTCTCGCAGGTTTCTCACGTCACATCTACGTCGTCAAGCTCAGTCTGAGGCTGCGCAGTACGCTCAGCCATCAGGAAGTGAGTGCTTCTAATTGACTTCACTTTTCCCCGTCGAAGCCTATGGGGTCGCTGTGTCCATTTCTTTTACTGTCTGTGGTAGTGACCCTCCAGGACTGGATTTGAGGAACCCTGGCCTAGGGACTTTATTGCGACCAAAAAGAGTATGTGGCAGGTGGACGATGAAGCGAATAGGCTACATGAATTTGGTCGTATTCTATTATAAACTATTTTGAAGTGGTTGAGTGAAGATCTAAGTGATATGAGTACAGATCCATTATGTTATATGAGGAGGCTAATGTTGTTTAGGCCTAATATGCCTACTAACTGTTAAAATAAATTGTATTATTATATATTCACATAGCCTATTGTTCGACGTCAAATGTTACAATGTTGCGTGTCAATTTACGTGTTATTTTCCCTGATGTGTGCAATACAAAATGAAACCTGTGTTTGAGATGTAAATGTTGCAAACATTGGGCTGTCAATTAATAAACACTTGTTGACACAAACTATAGCTTTATTTTAAAATGGTAACATAATCCATGAGTATGCAAGTAACTCAGGTATTGTTTTGACAAGTAACCGACTAGAAAAAAATCAGCAACTGTGCAACCCTTAATTTTCATTCCTGTAGCTCAAAGAGTAGAGCAACGTCAAGGTTCTGGGTTCTATTCCCAAATAATGCATGACCTGATAATATGTATACCTCGAGTGTAATCTAAATCGCTTTGGAGAAAAGTATGCATAAATGTAAATTCATATAATACTGTAAATAAAAGTGGCGAAAGAAAAAAAATAAGATGCTTGGATAATGCAGAAATATGCAGCTACAATTAAAGTACTGATTCCTGCTTGGATGGGCTGGGTTGTGATGGTATCCTCGGGCCTTGTGTGGCAGTCTGTGCTGTTACACCTTGCTGCCTGTTAAGATTGCCCTGCAGAGACAGCGGGTAGCACAGTCTGCCAGCCCCAGAGAACTGCGAGTCAGGGACGCCTGCCAACACAATGCCCAGGAGAGAGGGGAAGGGGCCGAGGGCAGGAGACACACAAACACTCACACACACACACACACACACACAGCCTTCCTCTGGAGCTCATTACAGCGATATCGCAATGTGATAGAGCAAACGTGGGCTGTGGTTCTGCAAAATCCTGCGTGCGTATGCATTCGGAAATCTGCCATTTCTTTTATTCTTCATTTTCATCTCTAAATAGCAGTAGATGGTAGAATGTAAATGAGATGGTTATTACGGCAACGTTCATCAAGCCGGGCTGGAGAGACTTCAATAGCTTGATGAATATGCATGCAAATTTGTTAATTAAGTTAATTATTCTGCTGAAAATTCATTTGTCTTCCAAGGACTTTTTTGCAATGATTTTAACATGTTTCTCTCATTAGTCATGCTCCATGCTATTTAAAAGCACTTTGGTCCACTTTTTAAAAGTTTGACAGTGTTGGAATGAATGAGAATGGAAGATTAAAATAAGACAATGGGAAAGAAAAGGGGGGAGGATTTTGCATCTTACATCCTGTCTTTTGGGGAAAAGTAAATGTCACAAACAAACCAAAATCTCCATCAAGGGGGATTTTAGATACATAAGACATGTTATGTTTATTCATTTGTGTGTTGAATAAATATATTGAGACATTTGCCCCCGGTTTCACATACAAGGCTTAAGCCTAGTCCTGGACTAACTAAACTAAACTAAAACTAACTAAAAACAACTTGCACAGCACTGACAGATCTTAAAATATATCAGTGCCATTGTTTTGTCTTAAGATGCACACCATAAGCTTTTAAAAGCTACTTAAATGTCCTAATTGAACTAAGGACTACCCCTGGCTTAATCTAAGACCTTTTTTTTTTTTTTTTTATTAAATTTGAATTTGAGTGTTTCTTTAAGTGTTTAATTACGTTTGAAACACTCATGGTAAAATACTGCATTGTAAATACAGTCAGAAGCTGAAGAAGACAAAATGCATTCATTACATTTGCTTAATGATATTTTAAATTCTAATACAATTGCTATTTGAAATGAGTGCGGCTCATTAGAATCTTGAGCAAGTGGGATTATGTATTTACATTAAGGATGTTTGATCAAGACAAATGTTTGTTTAGTCAATTATGATATTTACAGTAGCCCGTGTTCTGCCTCTATGGAGGAAATGTCTTCATCAGTGAATTTGCATGAAAATCTGATTAAAAGCCCTGTAAGAAAAGAATCTGTAGAAAAATGGGATGGGTACTGATAATTTTATAGTAGAAAACTTTTCATCTGTAAAGTTTATACAGACATTTCCTTTAATCCTAAAATACAAGGCAATGCAATGTGTAATTCAAAAAACGGGTAAAACACCTGTGAAAAATCTATATTTTTAAAGGCTTTCTTAAGTTTTTGCCACCCTTTTCAAAGTCCGTCCAGAAAATTAAACGACATAAATAAATGTAATACTTCTATCAAGCCAAATGCCTTCTTTTCTGAACAATGGAAAGTCTAAAGTTGTTTAAAAAATCCTTTACAAATCTTTTAGGCAGATAAAAATCTGGTCAAACAATGACTACCACTTAACCACACCCATTTTGCTGCCCCGCCCCCTCTACTCATTAAGTGTTGCTTTCACTGGAACTAAGGGGCCAAGCCCAGCCCCTGAAAAACAACCCCACACCATAATCCTCCCTCCACCAAACTTTACACTTGGCACAGTGCAGCCAGGCAAGTACCGTTCTCCTGGCAACCGCCAAACCCAGATTCGTCCACCGGATTGCCAGACAGAGAAGCGTGATTCATCACTAAGGAGGACGCTGAGAGCGCTCCAGAGAATGCTGACCCCGCTCTGTGATTTTACATGGCCTACCACTTCGTGGCTGAGTTGTTCTTGTTCCCAATTGCTTCCACTTTGTTATAATACTAACAGTTGAGCGTGGAATATTTAGTAGTGAGGAAATTTCATGAATGGACTTATTGCACAGGTGGCAACCTATCACAGTACCACGCTTGAATTCACTGAGCTCCTGAGAGCGACCCATTCTTTCACAAATGTTTGTAGAAGGATCTGCATGCCTAGTGCTTGATTTTATGCACCTGTGGCCATGGAAGTGACTGAAACACCTGAATTCAATGATTTGGAGGGGTGTCCCAATACTCTTGGCAATATAGTGTATATTTATGAGATGGATATAGATCATTTGGGTTTAAGTGATATTGGTGTTCCTATTATTCAATGCAAAAAAACAACAACAAATGGCTAGATTAAATTGTTTTAAAGTGAATGTTATGGGCAAAAATTAAAAAAGTTTTCTTGCAGATATATGAAACGTAAAAGAAAAACAAAACCTTGCCAATAGCCACAAACATGGCTGATATTAAAGTTCTATTCCAAAAGAATTCAAACGGAGAGCATGCATGTCTTCTATCCAAAGCAGGTGGATGGTATTCAGTCCTGTCTGTCTGTCTGTCTGTCTGTCTGCATGTTACGTGCCTGTCTGACTGTGTGTGTGTGTTTATCTGTCAAGTTGTCTTTCTGTATGCGACAGGAGGCTGTAAATCACTTGAAATCTCTCAGAAATGCAGCGAGCAGCTAGGCTTCTCTGTAGGGGGTCGTCATCTTCTCCTGTCTCAAAACACGCTCCCATACTGCAACAGACCGGCCCGACACGTACTGCAGCAACTGGCCAAAAACAAGAAGAGACACATGCACATTCCTCATGTATAGTACAGAGCATGTCGAGGATGCACAGATTGTGAAAGCTTATGAGTTCACAGATTCTAGTTGCATAACATAAAAACTTGACATTGATACACAGATCTTGGGATGTAAGGTCCTTTCACTTGGTTTAACATAGACTTGTTTTTTTTAATCCTCAATTTGAACAAAAAGCTATTAGTTCTGTTACAAAACCTTTGTGTGGTTCTTGCTGCTTACAATCAGATCCTAAATGTGTTTCTCCCACAAAACCTTTGCATAGTTTTGTATTGACTTGGACTATAGTACTATTTAGGAGGCTTGTATGTGCCTTTTTGTCATTTTTTTGTTTTTGACAGACATAGTCGCCAAAATTTATAACTATTAAATTTTGTGCAAACGCAACCTATTTATAACTTATCTTCCTTTGAAACCAAATCACTGTGGTTTCTTGTTGCATCGCTGCATCAATACGAAGAGAGTTATAATATGAGTGTTCCAAGTGCCCAACCAAATGGAACACTGATCACCATAACGGTGAAGTTTTTTTTGCTTGACAAAATGGCAAATCAATTAATCTTAACTTGGGTTTTCCTGAGTAAACAAGGAATAGTATGTGAATAGTACACATTACAAATTAGATTTGTACAATTAAGTTAAGAGAAAAAAGTTAACTGAAAAGTGTTAGTTAGAATCACTGTTGGATTTTACAGTGTAATTATACAATTTTCAAAAACTTGGTACGAGATGATTATTCTACTCACCCTTCAACCAACATTACAAGGAAACTTAAAAGTGCAAAAGCATTAACAAATTACTACAACTGACCATAAATAAGCTTGATTATTTCCACAACAAAGCAATGAAATGAAAATTCTAAATACAAGTAAAACAAAAAAACTAAGGGAAAAAAAAGGAAGATTCTATTAAATTATTAAAGTACATTGTGCCCTATTTTTACTGATTTTTTTAGAGTGTAGTATGTCTGTATTATACATTGCCTTAATCAAAAATGTTCATTAACTGGACATTGAGTGATTTCCTTCATTTTGACAGACAATAAATATTGTACTTATCTGCTTTAGAAACGTTCCAGTAAACACTGCTAATATGGATTAGAAGTGAAAAGACAATTACATTTTAAACCATCCATGTGAAAACAAACCTGGAAAGAGACGTGAGGATTTGGGGAGAAAAACAAGAGATTCTTTGTGGATTCCAGTGTATTATTCATGGGAAACATCATCAATTAAATACTTTTTCATACTGTTACAGCGGAATGAATACATCGGGAAAAGAATCAGGAGGAAAAGAAAAAGAGCTCTTGCCATAAACAGACATATCACATTAAAATGCCAAGCGTTTCATTATTCTCCTGAAAATAGTTTAGTTTGCTTGTTCCGAAACCGGAAGTGCCTCCCACAAGTAGGGCTCACTGCATCCTGTGGTGGACATCCAAACCCACCCATCCAAAACCTTGTCACCTTGTTGATAAGATAGAAGATGGATAGAGAAGCGATGGGTCGTTGCCCATTGATCACGCCTCTTGTGGCCTGATTAGTTGAAGGACTATCCAATTCCGTACCGAGTCATTTGAATTATGCTCATTTATCACGCCTCTTGTGCAGTAGAAAATACATAGCAGACTCCCCAGACCAATGGACTGCATTTTTTATCATAAATTGAGCTTGGTCTGGTGGTGATAGCCAGACAACCTTCTCTGTGCTTCCTGTTACAAAGTTAATGAGGAAACACGATACTCAGCGTTTGTGAAATGGAGAAGGACAACATCCCACAAGTCCTTGTTTCATACTCTCAACCACAGACGACTGTTTTTTGGGCACGGGAAGGGGCATTTATGCTGCGTGATAGCATGACACAACAGTTCATATGCTCATTGTCTCCAAATTATGACCAGAAATGGATAGATATTATGTCTGCTGTTTAAAACAAATACAGAACCAATGTAGGAGAATAGTTATTATGCGCCAACAGCAGGAAACTGTATATTTGTGCAGTGTGCGCATGTCAAAAAAATATCTATTCCGTTTTGAAGCTTGTGATATATAAACACGCACATCAACCCGATCACTTGTTTAGCATACATGTAAACGTTCAGATTCATCAATCGGAAAAAAAATCAATCAGGTATGTTTAGGCAATGATTGACATGACCAATAATATCCTAAAAATCGGCAGCAGGGCGGAGTTTCCGCTGTACTGGTTTGACGTATTTGGATATGGGCGTGGCTTCTGACGTCACACTTGGATGTGGGCCGGGTTGGACCGAGACGCTAGCCTGGATGCGCGCCGAACTTAGCCCCGGCCACTACAATTGAGGTCGGGAAGTTCAGTCTGGGCTTGATTCGTTGTGGAGCAACTATGCTTGAACCAGAGCTGTTCGGACCAATCAAATTGTCAGGGCGGGCTTTATACGATGATGGACAGATGATCAACACATCCACGTCACCAAAGAGCGCTTGGGTTGAATTCGTTCTAATCCTAAACGGAGAACTTGTTCGTATATGCATTCACCTTTACTATTTCTCTCAAAAATGATGATCGGGTTGTAAGTACTTAGTTTATCCTTAAATTATTTTGTTTGCACTCATCTTCTTCTTCTACTTCTTCCAGCGTGCGTGACAACTACGCGTCGCTCAACACGTCACTTACTCCGTTGCTCTGATTGGTTGTAGGTCTATCCAATTGAGTGCAGAGGCATTTTCTATCCTGGTTCGGTTGAAACACCTCATAATCACAGCCCAATGGAGCGATATCAGACTCATATTCTGACTAGAATCTGAGTATGATGATGTCTGGCTGCCGAGATGCTTCTCGCCTCCCATATTCTAAAACGCTGTTAGGAAAAAGTTGGATTATTTTTGCATAATTTTTTATTAGCACATGTTGCTAATCTAACCAAGATATCTCTGTATTTTTGTTGGCTAAAACCAAGAAACGAGTTAGTATTTTAGTCCGATTCCATCGTCCCACAATTATTTTCTCAATTTTATTTATTTCTGAGCTCTTTGTGTTCTGGGACAGCCTTAACCATGAAGGACACCTGTAATTCTGCCTATTTGAGTAGATTAGTTAATTAGTGCTCTACCTACTGTTTCAAAAAGCCGTCATGTTGAGAACATGCCTAAAAATTCTGTTTATGTAGGCAACTCACTAGGTATTGGAACAGAGCTACCATGAGGCCCAGAGCGTCGCTTTCATCACCCGATCTATCTATCTCCAGTCAAAGCAGTTTAATACTCTCTGGCTGACTTTGTGAAGCTTATTTCAGTGAACAAAACACCCGAGGTGTCCACCACGAGTCACGACCCACAAACCCCCTAAAGAACCAGCATAACAATTCCACAAGATGTAATTACGATCAAGTTTGTTGCGTCTCACCAATTAACCCCATACATATATGAGCATGATAAAAAAAAGTGTAAGTGTGAACTTTTTTTGCGTGCATATGGTACACAGCCATTCTCAATGACTCCCTTCTCATCTCTAAAAACGGATCACTCAGAGAAACATATTGTAGCGACGCCAGACCGTCCGTTTCCCTGGCAGCTGCCGACACCGTGAGCAAGAGCCAATGAAAACACATAGTCCCCTGTTCCCTCTTTTAATTGGGATATTTTAGTGCTATTAGCAGCAAAGGCTCCACACCTCCTTCCCCAAACATTACCAATGCAGATCTGCACCCCGTCATGGTCACTGAACCAGGTACAATCTCAGAACTCAGGTGTCTCTGAAAGGAAAGCGCGGATGTGTCTGGCAACCTGCTCTGTTGATGAAGGTTGAGCGAAGACTAGAACAGAAGAACTGGATGTATGCCATCATTTTGAGGAGCTGCTGTTTTCAGGTTGAGTGTGTAGAGTGAGAAGAGGGGGGTGTTTGGGCTCTAAGGGACTCACACCATATGTTATGTCAGCATTCATTACACTTTTATAGAGGCCTACAGTGCTTTGCTTTCAACTGAATACTTTATCTGTGTATAGGATGCGTCTGCTTAAAGATGTGTGCAGAAAACAGTTTTAATATTTGATATTTAATCTATCAAAAGTGATAAATTGGCAAGGTAGGTGTACACCGATATCAATTATATATCGCCATCTGCTGGTTTCAAAAGTACTGACATATAGATTAATTTGTACAGACAGCATTCTCACAAAGAGAGACATGGAGATCAGCGGGAAAACAATGGAACTTCTCTCCTCTGAGCATTTCTGTCTTTCTCAAAGGAATAAAGAATGATGAATTGAAATAAAAGAGTCCATGCAGATAGCAGTAGGAAGGGAATTGGCTAAATTGAGTTCATTTATAGTTCTCAGTAACTAGAGACTTGAGTTTAATTGCACCAGTAGGTTTATACGTTTCAAACAACTAATAGTTTTAACCCTCTGGCGGTCAAAAATGACTTTTTTATTTCATTGAAATTAATGTACCATATTAGTTCAATAATATTTTTTATTGTAATATTTAGTATTTTTAGGGGGGTTTATGGTACTAAATTATATTTATGCAGTAGTTACCCATTTATTCACTTAAAACTCACTTAAACTGTCATAAATCTTGAATGCTTTGGAGCTCAGACTTTGTTTGGGTTTGGTCTCTTTTTAAAGATGACGCTTGGCAAATTATTGCTGAAGTTTAAAAAGTGAACTTCAAAAATGTTTATTGTAAGGAAAAATGCACAAAAATATAATTTTTATATGAAATGTATATTATACAAAACGAATCTTTGGGAAAATGAAAACACGTTTTATTCTAAAATAAATATAAACAAGCTGTGTTCCAAATTTGAGGTTTGATATCTCAAAAAATTAGCTTTCCGTAAGATTTTGTTTGGACGAAGTACTAAAAGTTTCCGCTAGATTAAATTTGTTTCCCATTCATTTCCAATGCAGTCTTTTGTTTTTTAGAAACAATTAACCTTTTCGAATGCATGTCCATCATTTTTTTCCCTTTACTATGTTTTGTACCATTCTGATGAAGTAAAAAATTATTTTAAAAAATAAATAAATAAATGAAACCAGAGGGTTAAATTAGAAGAATGTTTGTAAATTCTGTCATCCAAACAAAAATGCCAGTACCATCATAGGCCTATATCATCATAGTTGGATGAACACATGTGAACACAATAAAACCACACCAAAGCACGAATAAACTATGCAGGTATGGGCCTATGTTAACTAAATAAGTGAAGTATGTGAGTTTTGCCGTGCATATGCACTTTATGGCGTATTATACGCACAAACCCCCCACCCCCATACCCGCCATATACACACCATAAAGTGCTTATCATATGCCCGCGAAAACTCTTTTGGCGTACCAACGACATTCCAAGACATTGCACACTTGTACTATTGATAGGCTACGCATTCTCATGTGATCGTGTTGCATACTATTAAATTGTTTTCGCTTTGGCTTTTATTTGTATATTTTCAGTTTTCATAAAAAATTTTGTTGTTTAATTTTTATTCATGTTGTTATGTGTTCCTTTTAAATGTTACTGTTTATTTAATTTTTCAATTTCAATTTGTTTATTATTATTATTATTATTAATATTATTTGTTTCCAGTTATTAATTTGAGTTTTTCTGCCTAAACTTATTTTAGTTAGTTGCAAATGCATATTTTTAATATCTGTGGTTAAATCATTTTGTATTTTCATTAATTGCTTATGAATTGCTTTGTTTCATAATTGTTTCAGTGTTTGTATTAAATGTAAATGAAAATCCATTAAATATCTTATAAGACTTTTTTTTAGTATTTGTGTTTTGTTTGGTCAGCATGAGGCTGGTTGTATTTATTTTTGCCTGTTGACCTTTATTAGGTTTTACCTTCTCCTGCATCAGAATTCATAAATTAATTTCCCACATCTCAAAGTCAATAACCAGCAGTTTTTGGTGCATTTAACCTGCTGAAAAAAACAGACTATTATAGTATCTTTAGCCAGTCTTGGTTTGCCACTTATAAATGCTCTCCGAGCCTGGCCAGACTCATCTGTGAGCAGGTTTTACAGGGGTTTCACACAATCTTTAGCATGCAGGTAACAACGAGAGACCAGCTTGCACATCAGCTAAATCAACTGAACATATAGGACTGGTTTCCCAGATAGCAAGCCATCATCAACACAACGCTAAATCAATGTAAATGTGTCAATATCACGTTTACACTCGCAATTAATGTAGAAAATTTTTTGAAATTTCATCCAAAAATCAATGGTAATGGCATAGAATCAATTTTACAATGTAATGTTGGTTCATCATCATGCTTGCTACAACTGACTTAAAGCCTGAAATCAACTTAAGATAAAGAAGACAACATCTCTCAAGATCTCAGCAGAAGTTCTTTTTGAGAATTAACAGAGGTTTAGATATTGATGTTTTATTGAAAATATTTGGTCACCATTATGGTGATCATTGTTATATTTAGTTGGGCAGTTTGATAGTTTTTTTTATGTGAGATTGTGGTCTTTGTAACACTGTTTACCAAAACGCATAATTTGTTGCAAAGAAATATAAAAACAGAGATAATCATGTGATTTAATTGTCAGCATCATAAAATGGAATAATTCACTAATCTTACCCTTGACCAAAAGTGGTTATTGATAAATTATATTCACCAACAATACTTTCTTTCCACAGATCAGACATTCTGAATTGTGCCTCTTTTTTTTTTAGACACACAGACATCAAGAATCAGCATATGAATCTCAACAATGGTGACATGCTTCATGCCAAAATGCATGCTGGGAGCCATCATAGTATAAAACACATGGCTCCCAGCATGCATTGCGGCATGAAGCATGTCACCATTGTTGAGATTCATATGCTTATTCTTGATGTCTGCGTCTTAAAAAAAGAAGAAGCTAAATTTCCATAATGTATTTTAAAAATCAAAATTCAGAAAGTCTCATCAAGGGTGAGAAAGTATTGTCCGTGAATATAATCTATTAATAACAAATAACCCCTTTTGCGTGATGTTGATTCAATGCAGTTAACATTGACACATTAACATTGATTTAACATTGTTTCGATGGGTTAGCATTGACAAACGGCGTGATGATTTTTCATTATGTGCAAGGTGGACAGAGAAGCTGTTGCACGCATCTACTTCTCGGCCTATAAAACCTGGAGGGAGGGGTCAGTGTCACTAGGAATTTTTATGGCCAATATCATACTGCAGTGAAAGCATCTGAAGCTGAATCACTGCTTATAGAGACGTGAGAGGGGTGAATGCTCGGGAATGCAATACCACACAAAAACAATAACAGCTGGCTGGCCTCTGGCTAAACACAAACAAAAAATAATGGAATCTGCTGACTGCCAGACGGGCGTTTAACAGTTTTGTCCAATATCAAGCTCTCATGTGGAATTAATACATATGCATGCATAGCTATTTCTTTCTTTTTCATATTTAAACACACAATAAGCGTATAAAACTCAGTGAGCTGTAAAATGGCTTTTAAGCTTAAAAAAAGGGACAAGATCAATTGTTCAGATATGAATGGACTGATTGTTCAAACGGGTGGGGGGAAAGAATACAATAAAGCATTAAGAGCAGGAAGAGTGTGCTGATGAATCGGAGACATCCATCATTAACTCTGTGTGTTTGTCTGCTGGAGGTAATGGAGTGGAGCGGAGAGGACGGTGGACGGCCCCAGGCATCCGCACGTGCTCCGTCTGTTTCCATCTTATTCAGACACCAGCCACTAAACTGCTGAGACCAAAACTCAGCACTCCTACACATCTTAATGGGCAAACTGTGTCTGCTTTTTACAAACTGCACTCGAGGAAAAAACTATGGTAACACTTTACAATAAGGTTTAAACATGAACTAACAATGAAAAATCATTCAGCATTTATTCATTTTAGTTAATGAATGATGTTCAGCATTTACTAATACATTATTAAAATCAAATGTTGTATCTGTTGATATTTAAAGGGATAGTTCACCCAAAAAAATTTAAATTGTCATAATTTCACAACAAGATATGGGGTTTATTTTAAATTAAGAATGAATTCCCTCGTTCTACTAATTCATTCAATGGTGTAAGTTAAATCAAAATGAGGGAACAAATTAGCCACGATTTACTAAAATGAGAGAACACATTCTCATTCTTGGCCACATCATTTGCGGAGCATCTTCTGCTCTGGAAGTGTATGGCAGCACATAGAACTGCTTGCGGGAAAGTTATGAAATTTGGCACACAGATAGAGGACTGTCACCATAGCAAATCTGGAGTCTCTAACTCAATCCCTCTAGCCCCACCAACAGTCCAAAGTTGCACAAAATGTTGTACTGTAAGACAACATAGATTCTTTTTTTCTTCTGATTCCTTGGCGCAAGACGATTCGATTGCGCCCTATGACATCATGAAAATCTTTCCGCCATTTTGATTTTCTGATAAACCTACTTTTCGAACTCCTCCTCAGGCCGTTGCTCTGATTTTCACAAAATTGAACCAGATCATCTTCAGACAATGCAGATAGGCTATATCTTCGCAACACTTTGATGTATTCTCATCAAACTTGGTGTGCTATGACAACCATGACCTGAGGTTTCCTGCAAGGTTTCGGCACAGTGCCACCTAGTGGTCAGGAGATTTTAAAAATGGCTCTTTTTGTATGGTCTGGCCAAAAAACTGGTCTCTTTAGATTTTTGGTGCAGCATGCCGAGTCTCGAACGATACCCAATTTTCCCAAACCAGCCATTTTGAATGTTGTCATTAAATGCTAGCTATATTTTATGAACGCATTGGCATATTACGAAACTCGGTATGTCTTCAGGTGCCCTGAAGGTAGGCTACCCAAGACGTTTCGGGGCAGCGCTTGTGGTCAAAAGTTATAATGAAATTTACAAAAATGCTAATAACTTTTGATTCTTTACAATAGGTAAAGAAACAGGTCTTGGTAGATTCCTTGGGTCATGCCGAGAACATAGATTTTGCAATAGTCGGCTGAACTTCCTGTCCGCCATTTTGATTTTCTTTCAAAACCTACTTTTTCGAACTCCTCCTAGACCATTGGTACGATTTTCACCAAAAAAAAATCATATCTTCAGATCGAATCATATCTTGTCATGCCGACAAAAAGTTATAGATTTTGTGTCGATAGACAAAACTCTTTTTGTATAGGCCTACCGCATCAACAAATTAGATTGCATGATGCCACGTTTAAAAACTTCTTATAGATGTGCTTTTAGTGTTTTGTGATGTCTTTTTTGGGGTTTGGGTATTTTATATGTTGTATAGCTCTTGATGAATGTATTCTTAGGGATTATTTTATATTGTTTAAAGCAATTTGTGTTGCAGCTTTAAAAGTGCTATATAAATAAAGTTTACTTACTACTTATCGTACCTTCTTTGTGCATAGCCCCTTAATGGCTGCTTGCAGCTATATTTTACACTTATTTTTATAG
Organism: Gobio gobio; assembly: GCF_949357685.1. NCBI lineage: Eukaryota > Metazoa > Chordata > Actinopteri > Cypriniformes > Gobionidae > Gobio > Gobio gobio. The sequence goes on from NC_137119.1 coordinate 35,302,273, forward strand.
CTTGATAAGCAACATTGCTGCAGTTGACAAAATAGATGTAAAATGCTATGGTTAGTGATTCAATGACTCGCTTATGCGCTAACTGGTCAGTGAATTAATCTTTTTTTGGTGAAAGCACTCAAAATACATCACTTGAATCGGTTGGATTATGGCTCAACCTGACAGTGTATTTAGTTTGGGTTAATAAAAGTGCCTTGTGATCTCCCAGAGTACAAACAAATGCATAATCACTGAAAATAAAGTCTCAAATAATTACTTTTCAGACATTCAGCTTCAAACGGTCTTCGCAACGGTAAAGTGTCTGAAATGCCCATGCAGCCTAGCAGTGAGATTGGCATCCCTTCATCATAAACTCCACTCAATGCCCTTTAAAGAGGATTACGCTCATGTTTGAGCCTGACGGGACAGCCAGGACACTGCAGACTTAGGCCACAGCTGAAAGGATTTCCAGCCCTGACAATGAGCCAAACTACGAGTGAACAAAAATGGTTTACCAACCAAAACCATAGTTAAACTACTCAAATGGAAGTTAGCTTTTTCCCATACAAAATGTTCATATTAAACATCATGCTAAAAGTAAATTGCCTATAAAATCTAATTGTAATACTTGGATACCATTTCTGAGTCAAGGCTTGAATGCACAAACAGTTATTGATCTTGGTGCCATCCAAATCTAAACTAGCAATATGCATTCGGCTAGTCTTAATACCTTGCTATAAATGTTTAATCTGTAGCATTCAAATAGATGTTATGAGGGAAGAGAAGACAAACAGTCACAAATGTGCAAAGTCACATAACTTTATTGTCCTTGATAAAAAGATATCGTGCAATGGAGTGTATCAATCATAAAACGTTCACAAGCATCAGCAACAAAGATTCAGTATCTAATTCGGACCAGCCTGGAATTAGTGGTCCGGTTGAGGTCATTATGAAGAGTCGAGCTTGAAATGACTGCAAAAACAGTTTCACCCTGCTGTCAGTGTTGTTAGCACGTGTTCACTAAAACCCTGCCATGAATATACTAGGATTGCTACATGCTGGTGCAGTCCTTTAGAAAGCCCTGGAGGGGCCATCATTTTAAAACCCGTGAACCTTCAACTGCTCCTCCTTTACGATGTTGATCTGTAAAATAGCAAGTAGGAAATGAGTAATTGCTTGCAAAACTATCCAACCCATTTAAAAACGCACTATCAAGACACAAACAGCTTGCAAGCGGTAGCATGTTATTCCATGCATAAGTATACTTCACCTCCAGAAGAAATTGGCAGATATTCTTCCTTTGGTCACCCTGTAACTGAATCACCTCACCATACTCTGGGTGCTCGATCACTGTACCATTGCAGGCAAATTTCTATTAAACAAAACAGCACAAGATTACTCAACGCCAAATAACACTTTGACCGAAACGCTTCCAAATAACTAGGAGCTAGAAAGTACCTTCTTAAAGGCTTTTACAAGCTTCTTTTTATCATAATCATCGGCGATGCCCTGAACTGTGGTCAGCGTTTTGCGGCCGTTACGTTGTTGAATCCTTATGTGGATTTTATCCTCCGTCCCAGCCGGGAGCAAGTCGTCACCCTTAGTTGCATCAGCAAAGGGATCTATGGAGAAACAATTCAACACTTCAGTCTTTGTTACAAGAAACAAAATCTCACAGCCTCAGGTTATGTACTACAATGGGAGCAAGCCTGGGGAATGAATCAAGTCAGAGATCATAAAGAGCTAAATCTCAATGTGGGTTGATATACAGAGCAATAAAATAAATGCAGACCTACACCTTTTACGGTCATTGTGGGGATTTAAACAACTTAAAGGGATAGTTCACCCAAAAGTAAAAATTGTAATTTACTCCTCCTCAAATTGTTCCAAGCTTGTATGAATTTCTCTTCTGCTGAACACAAAAGCTGATATTTTGAAGAATGAGGAACTAAGCAGTTGGTGGCTTCCATAGTAGGGGGGAAAAAAATACTATGGAAGTCTATGGATGGTCCATCAACTGTTTGTTTCAGACATTCTTCGATATATCATCTTGTGTTCAGCAGAAGAATTTATTCAGGTTTGGAACAACTTGAGGGTGAGTAAATGGCTTATTTTTGGGTTAAGTATCCCTTTAAGCAAAAACTGATCAAACAGCTTTTTTAAAAGGATAGCTGACTATTGGTTGAACGGTGCTTTTAAAAAAGCTGTTTGATCAGATTTTGCTTAAAGGGATACTTCACCCAAAAATAAGCCATTTACTCACCCTCAAGTTGTTCCAAACCTGTATGAGTTTCTTTGTCCTGCTGAACACAAATTATATTTTGAAGAATGTCAATGGGCCTCCAACCGTTTGGTTACTAACACATTTTAAAATACATTTTGTTTAACATAGAAACTCAAAGGTTTAGAAAAACTTGGTGTAAATTACAATTACATTTTTTTAGGTCAACCATCCCTTTTAGGATTTGCCACACGTTTGAAACAATGAACGACCAAAGAACTAATTAAAGGCTCAAAAAGGTGGTTTTCACGGTGATGTCATAAAAGAACCACCATTTTAGGTTCCACAAATAACTTTAGGGAACGGCTCCTATAAGAATCGTTTTTTCTTAGTGTGAATAATATTAATACGAAGAACCTTCTTCAACCATAGAGAACCTTTTGATCAACGGAAATGTGGATTTGTGCCGTATGAGGTCTATAAAACGTTAGCTATTGTGCTAACAGCAGCGTTACAAAAATATATTTAGTTTATAAAAACGCCATTATTTTCCCAACGAACTTTCCCAGGCATGCGAATTAGCTTTTTTTTTTCTTTGAAGAAAGAAAAAAAACGTTTACATCGACCATTTAAATAACATGTTCGTACCGATGCATTTGTGGACAGACACCAAACAACACAATGCCCAAGATGTCCGTGTGTAAACTCGTGCAACTTACCGAAGGACTGGAGGTTCTGTATATTGGACATGCGATATAACTGCGATAACTTTAACAGATGAAAGATGTCGGCGATCAATGCCGTTTGAAGATACTTGCTTAGATGTGTTGTTATTTTATAAATCGTCGTCGAAAACACCGGAGCGGCTGCTTTTAATCTGCCTGATGCAACTACCAATGAGTCAATCGCGTGGGACTCAGCGGAACGGAAGTGCTTTAATTCGCGGTGACAAAAGGCTTTAAGTACATTGCCAGCTGTATTTAATTTAGGATTTTATATATATATATATATATATATATATATATATATATATATATATATATATATATATATATATATATATATATATATATATATATATATATATATATATATATATATATATATAACTGAAGTGATTTAAAATCAAAGTGGGGACTATTTTGCACATTCAGTGTGTATTTAATTCATGGGGATTTTAAGATTTTATAAATTCACATTAGGCTACTAGATTTTATGACTAATATATATTAAAAACATAAAAAGAGCATTTTTAAAAGTCTTCGATTGAGTGACAGTCGTGTAATAGTACTGTAATGTTTATTGTCATATTATAATTATTTTGACTACTTTACTGTCGAATAAAATTAATAAAACAGGCTCTCACAGCATAATGATATTTGACAAGATGGTTTTAATTTGAGATAGGATAATAAAGTTTATTTCTAGCCCATCCACTCCTCATTGTGGGGTCTTTAAACAACCCGGAAGTCAAAATAAACAATCGCTTAGCTCTTACAGTAGCGTTTCCAACACACCATTTTGGTTGTATTTTAATTTTATGCTTAAAAAATATGTATCTATTTCAAAGTTTTGCATTATTATATAAATAACAAATGTCATAATACTATGCTTTTATACAGGCAAAGACCGAGCCTCTACATCCGGGGATGTGCGCTGCAAGGCCACTAGATGACGCTAAAGAGAGATTATTTGGCTTGCTTTACTGTGATAATACCATAGATAGATAGATTAATGTTGATTAATGTTAATTAATGTTTTCTTTATCTTTCTAACGTTTGTAATTTCAATGCCTTATTGTGTGATTATGTAATGCTTGTGTGCAATTGTTAATTTTTAAAAAAGTAAGGTAATGAACTAAACATTTTGTGAAATTTGCGCCTTACCGTTATTGTCCAGCAGGCGGCACTGAAGAGAACGATATCTGGTTTCGACTACAACCGAAGAAGTGAAGATCACGTAATGGCGATTAATCCGCTGAATTTAACAACGCTGTGCTTTCGTTTAGTAAAGGGGAGAGTGGAGTCATCGGTGAGATTAACAACACCGGTGAGTTTAACAACACCGGTTATCAAAACCTAAAAAAAGAACAGTAGCGGATCTGACAGGAGCACAAGAAAGCCCCTCAACGAAAATCTAAGCAAAATATGTTTTCTCTGCCTACAACCTTTCAGTCGCAGGTATGAAGGTATTTCATTGTTGTAAATAGTAGTCGTCAAAACCCTTTTTGTGAGTAAATGTGTGACTGTAGAGAGTAATAATGAACGAGAAAGAGAAACCAGTGTGTGTGGGGCTTTCCATAACAAACTTCGATCTTGTAAATCTAATTCTGATTAATATATATATATTTAAAACAATAATATTGTCTGCTATTGAAAATGTATTTTAATAACAGCCTATTTCTGACACATCTGACCCTCAAACAGATTACATCATCTGATTGACATCAAACCATCTGTTACTATTTACCTTTTCTTTTTCTTCCTGTTGATTGAGAACAAACGTATACAGATATTCTGTATGTATTATATTTAATTAATTTTCATGAATAATAGTGTTTTCTGATGACATTGTTATGTAATATTAAGTTACCTTCATTCTGGTTATACAACAACAGCTGTGAGAGACTGTTTAATAAGGAGACTGAGTGTGTACGTGTCTGAAGGGGGAAAATGAAGTATGTGTGATTACAATAATGTGTTAGTATGTCAGTAGTGACATAACTGACCTACTGATCAACATCCGGTGGTAGAAGTCATACATAGAGAGCTTATCAGTCTCTGTGACTATGATATGTATTGCTATGGCTGGAAATAGTTTTATTCTTTTATTTGCTATCCAGTATTCTCCACACCAAATTATGCAACGTGACCAAAATTAACTCTTTTTTTAGGGAACAGTGCCTTTGACCCATTTAATCAATGTGGTCCAGTACCTGAAGAGTTCAGCCAACTCGACCGTAACCGCATCGGTGCAGAGTCTACAGAGAGACCTTTCATCTGAACACGACCCTCTTCTCAATGAGGTATGACAGTCACAGAAACCGCACACACATTTTATAGCACTTGCATGTTAGAGTTCATGTTTACGCCAGGGTTATTATAGCTTGAAATAAAATTGTTACATGTTTGCTCTGTCTTGTGTTTTTGGTTAAGTCTCTGTGACCCAGTTCTCCCCAGTTAGTCTAATTAGTTACATCATTCACCTGTGCCTCGTTTATCACCTTGTTATTGTCATTTGCTTTGTTTACTTAAAGGGTTAGTTCACCCAAAAATGAAAATTCTGTCAGTAATTACTCACCCTCATGTTGTTCCAACCATGTAAGACCTTCGTTCATCTTCGGAACATAATTTAGTATATTTTTGATGAAATCTGAGAGCTGTCTCACTCGTCCATAGGCTTTCAGAGGGACTGAAACTTGATGGCCCAGAATAGTAAGTAAAAACGTCATTTAAGGAGTCCAAATGACTACAGTGGCTCTGTATTACGATAATTTGAATATACTACCGGGTTTCTACTGATACAAAGCTTAATGCTAAATCACTGAAGTAACCCTTTAAGCCCACAGTTCTCCCTCAGTGTTTGTCGGTTCTCGTCTATGATTCTACGTGTTTAAGAGTTACCTGAGTTTTGTTATTAAAGTTCCTGTCTCCTGTTCATCCTCGTCTTTGTGAGCTTCTATCCGACACATGATGTGACAAAAATAAGCATTTACTGAAATAAAATATAATATATAAAAAACTTTTTTGTATATAATATATAGAACATTTTTGTTTAGTTTCACTTCAGAAAACTAAAACTGAAATAAAAATGACTAAAAACAAACTTATATAGACATTACAAAAAAAAAATATAAAAATGACCACCAATAACACTGGTTCCCACTGGCTTGTTTTCACAGCCCAAAGTGAACCTGAAGGACCTGGGTCTGTCAGAGCTGAGGTTCAGTCATGTACGTGATGTTCTGGAACGCCTGCTGCCTTCGATAGATCCAGAGGAGAAATCCATCTCCAGTGCTGCTCAAAACTCCACAGCATGGAGAACATCTCACATTTCCGCCCCCTCCTTCTTCCAAAACAAATATGGTAAGGTTAGCCACAACATATGGTGATATCATATTTTAAAGTATATTTGTCTCTCGGAAATTGTTGGTCGCTCAATAATTAGGTTTATTCCCTTACAGAATATGTTTATGCGACCACATCTTTCTTTATCAACAGTGTGCTGTTGAGCAATTACAAAATAAGTTTCATAATTTCTAACCTACTGTACCTGAATATTTTGACTAATTAGATAACTTGCCTTACCTTTTTAACTTAAATTGCCTATTTATGAGGATTTTGAAATTTTGTGCACCAACAAGTTTTCTGATTTCCAACAACTTTCCAGTCTTTTTCGGATATCAACTTTAATGCAGTGTGTAATATAGCTGCTTGTAAATTTTAAAGGTCTGCAAAGTTTCAAAGATCAAGCTGAAATTCAGATATGATCATAGAGCTTTTAGTTTCCGACATGCACTATAAGTGGTCAACAAATCACAACATACTGGGCCGTCTGACCAATCAGAGCAGAGTAGGCTCTCAGAAAGAAGGAGTTTAGAGAGACAGAATCCGTGAATTAACCAATTCAGACACTGTGAGAAAAGGCTTGTAATTTGGAAATTTTGTTGACAGCAAAGTGATTTATTCTTGACTTTGTTGTGTAATGTAAATTGTATGTCTTACCACAGGATTCTCTCACAAACACAAGGGACTCTTTGGCTCTCCGGTGTTTCGTAGGCAAAGCTCCAGCCCCCTCCAGACAGCCTGCGTAGATCTGCACCATCTGCAATGTAATCTTTATATACAAATGACCAAAATATAAAGAATTAAAGGCCTAGTCCACACCACAGCTGGAACAATATCATTGGAATCACTTTCAGAACGATTTTTATCTGCTGATGAACAATAAAAAGAATGACAACCAATAAGAATCCACCCGGGCTTGAGCATTTAAAGTGGCAGATAACATAACTGCAGTGCATGCTGCTTATAATAAACTTTATCATCTATTGGTGTGGATGCTAATATAGTTATATTTATTGTTCTTGGTGTGAACAGGGCCTTTACACAGTTACATTACAGCTACTGTATGGATTGAGTTCTGGGTTTATTTTGATGTATGTGTTGTTTGTTTTCATGCTTAGTATGGGTCCAAAACAGAGGTTTCAAGACGATGAGGTCCAAGACCAGGCGTCTGCTGTCTGGTTCTGAAGCTCCAGTAGAAGCAGAGAATTATACGCCAGTCTTTATGAAAGTTAGTGAGCTGCATGTCACTGATGAAATATTAATTCATGCAGGTGTGCTCTCAGATTTACAGCAGGTTTTATCTGTGTGATTAACCGGTTTCTGATTTTTTCTTATTCTCTGTCCTCTTCAGGGCCTCCTCATGAAGGAAAAGCAAGACACAGGGAGTTTTGAACAGTTATTGAAACAGAATAACTTGTCAGACTCTCACCAGGATGCTTTTAAGACTGGCTTCACAGAGGGCTTCATGAAGGCTCAGGCATTGACACAGAGGAATCAAGGTGATATATTAAACGTATATCTGTTCAATAGTAAAAATGTGTTTGCGGCAGGAACTTCATTCTTACTTTTTCTGTTTCTAACAGACGCTGCAAAGAGGACACGTCTGATTATTTTTGCCCTACTTCTGGTTGGCCTGTATGGTGTGTCCAGAAGCCCTTTCTTCTCGGGTAAAGGATCGTTTTCTGACACTGGTTTGTGTCCCATTTTATAAATTCCTTATATTTGCTTGCCTAAAATGTTGACTGTAGCTGAATTTCTTCGGCAGCTTTTATAATAAAGTATCAAATGTCTTTTTGAGTTCTGATGAGATCCTTAGAATGCAGTATGTTCACATTCAAGTTTTCGTTTTATCTGTTTACTTGTAGTTCGTTTTCGCACCACCTCTGGTCTGGATTCAGCCGTGGACCCCGTTCAAATGAAAAATGTCACCTTTGAACATGTGAAAGGTGTAGAGGAGGCCAAGAACGAACTTCAGGATGTTGTCGAATTTTTGCGAAACCCTCAGAAATTCACTGTGCTTGGCGGTAAACTTCCCAAAGGTGAAATTCAACTCTTTTACTTATGGTCGTTGTTTTTAATTTTGTAGAAAGGTCTAATCTGGATGTGTATTTCAGGTATCCTGCTTGTGGGGCCTCCAGGAACAGGAAAAACCCTGTTGGCCAGAGCTGTGGCAGGTGAAGCAGACGTGCCCTTTTACTACGCCTCCGGGTCAGAGTTTGACGAAATGTTTGTGGGAGTCGGAGCGAGTCGCATCAGAAACCTTTTCAGTGAGTCTTTTGAGGGAAAAATGTAGTCTTAGAACGCTCATAATGCTTATGGTGTTATAACATCACTACTTTAACTACTTCCTTAACTACTTTAAAAGGATCATCAACTGCATTAAAAAAAATATTGAGGTTCTCTGAAGTCCACTTATAATGTTATCAAGATTTTTTTACATCAAAATGAATCCGTATTTAGAAGTAATAAGCTATTGTCTATCATGTTTTTGACCCTCTCTTTTGAACATGCTTTCATCAAAAGCATGCTGCATTCAAGACTTGTAAATGAATGCCCACTGCTATGATTGGGTAACACTTTTGCATATTAAAATAATCAGTAACACTTTATTTTACAGTGTCCTACTGTCCTTGTTACATATGTTACATGTACTTACCATAGTAATAACAGTAAATTTGCATAATGCCATGCAATTTAACCCTCAACCAAACCCTAATCCTACCATAACCCTATAGTAAGTACATGTAGTTCATTAATATTACTCAGTACTTAAATAATATAATACTTAAATACTTAAAAATACTTAAAATAATATAATTACACTGTAACAATGACACCTTAAAATAAAGTGTAACCAAATAACCTTCAACATCCCCGCCATTACATGAGTGGAATTGTTTTGAAAACTTCCGATCTATCTCGTTACATAGTCAAAACATTTGCCAACAATGTGAAACACATGTTTACATGCATATTACATGCTGATTACATATGAGGGGTGTCCACATCTGATTGGCCACCCTGGGTTCCACCCCAAAATTTAGATTGCTACTTCCATTTCACCTCCTATTGAAAGAAGCATTTATTTTGACGAGCAGCGGTGCGACACATTGTTCATGTATTCACGTTGAATATTAACGTTAGTTGCCAAACAGACGATTAAGAATAAAGGGGGTTGTGCGCAAGCGCAAACGCAGAGTTGTTCAAAATCCTGCCGCACCATTGCCATAGTTTTCCATTAAATGACACAATTTGTCTCAAAACGTTGCTAATGTATAATGACTTCACCCTAGGCTGGAAGAGTGTGTATAGACATTTTTCTGTATTTTTCTTTCAGTGTAAAGTCTGTGCTTATGGAAAGATACAATATAGATTGTCCTTTCTGTTTCCGTTTGCGCAGTTTTTACAGTAAAACGCATCAACGCCACTTTTTTCATTCTTGAAGTGAACTTTTTGCCTGTATGGTGATTAGATGAAATGTTTTGCATTGAACTTAAACATGAGAACGCGGTGTGACTGGTGTGCGACATATGGCACTTCTCCATATTGGTCTCACTTCATCCATAGCACGCACAAAGAGGCGCGTCTTGCACTTGGATAGACAAATACACATAAAAGTATGATAAAAGTAGCCGTCTTGGTGAGTATCGTAGTAAACACAGTCGGCTATGTCTTAACCGAATGTAAGCAGTTGACAAAGAAATCGTATGCGTGTCAATTTTGGATTCAATATTGTGCATTTGGTCTTAAAGTGACCGCAGCCTGTAGTCTACCTCCTGCCGTCTGCCATTTAAAGTCAATCAAAGAACAAAAGAAAAAAATCACCCACTGATCTCCACTGGCTTTAATATACATTCATCTATATTTAATTTATACAGTGAAGATTATGCAATGTTATTTTACATGTGATTATTACATTTCTGTACCTGAATTATTGTTAGACCTGAAACATGAAACACTTAATTCTTAGCACTGTTCTTATTTTATTGCTGACCTTCACTTGTATTCAATAATGTTTTAAATTTATATTATTAGGCTTTTAGTTTTTGCTGTGGAAAATCAGTTGGAATTGAGAATTGTAAAATTTCACTGGTATCTACAGTTTCGGCAGCTTATTTATTTGAATACAATGTTACATCGGTCAAAACAATGAAAACAAATAAGTATTACACATGATATTCTTTCCAGGTCTATGTAGCCTTGGCCATCCCCCGGCCATGTATAAAAGTCTAGTTCCGCCACCGGTTTTGTGTGAACAGAATTATGAATGAATATACATTGTTTGGCACTCTGTCATTCTTATAGGCTATTCATAGTTCACCCTATCCGTGTATCGTGTTTGAATTTACTACAGAAGATGTCACTCACTGAAGCTTTTATTCAGGATTACAGATCAAAACAATAACAAAAGCAGTATTCTCTGCGTGCTTTCTTCCATACATATCATACGATCTGTAACAGACAAAGCAACAGTGACACATGGTAAAAACACTGTTACTTACACTTGTGTGTTGCGATATTACTGACGGATCCAGTGTATTTGGCACTGCCTCATCTTTTATTTTCAGACTATCTGAAAAGCCTGCTTCAAACTGTCTCTTGTTTAAAACCGAATTTGCAGTATAATTAAGCAAACAAACGATACTCGGTTACTTAACGTAACCTCGGTTCTCTCTAGAAGAGGGAACGAGTATTGCGTAAGTTCCTTACGCTACGGGAAAGTATTCTTTCTTCGAGATTTCTGAAAAACCCAAAATTATCCTTAATTTTGTAACATTGTCAACGCAGTGCGGCAGCCTGGCAGACCATAGCAGGCTATTCCAGCGTGCTATTGGCTGCTCTGCTGGCAACTGCAGCAGCCTATCGGTGAGCCCGCGTGACGTGGCGACCAATGAGGGCGCTTCGCGCCCACCTGGCTTCATTTGCCTACAGGTGGGGCGTGGCCACGTGTATATAAGCAGGGCTCACGGGCTGCATATTCGGTTTTCTTAGTTCTGAAGCGTAAAAGCCAGCGGGGCGCACGGCAAGGAACGCAATACTCGTTCCCTCTTCTAGAGAGAACCGAGGTTACGTTAAGTAACCGAGTATCGTTCTCTTACGAGAGGTTCTCTCGTATTGCGTAAGTTCCTTACGCTACGGGAACATATTGTCAACGCCGTGCGCACCTCGCATACAGCATATGTATCCCAGGGAACCGGGGACCATAACACTGCTCGGGCAGGGTGGCCGGTAAAGAAAAAACGGGCCACCACATATACAGACACTTCATTCGAACTGACGGGTGGTTTACGACGGGTGGTTACAACACCCTGTCCCATGAATGAGGGAACGGCACCTGCCGGTCTCCTTCAAATTCACCACACCTTGTCTCATGAATGAGGGAGCGGCAACGCCGGTCGCCTTCAAATTCACAATATCTTGTTATATGAGTGAGGTAACGGCACCGCCGGTCACCTTCAAACTCACAACAGCTCGTCTCGTAAATGAGGGAACGGCACCGCCGGTCTCCTTCAAATTCACATGAGCCTAGTACCGAACTTACTACCAGTATGTGAGCTATGTCTGCGCAGAATCACTGGGCAGAACCAACGGCCCTATTGAACTGATAACACTTTCGCCTGTAAGGCAGGAACTTCCAGATTGTAAAATCTCACGAACGTAGACGGGGAGGCCCAGCCTACCGCCATACAGATATCGTGGATGGAAATCCCTCTGGCCCAAGCCCACGAAGAGGCCATGCCTCTGGTGGAGTGTGCTCTGACACCTAGCGGGCACTGCAGGTGTTTGGAAGCGTATGCAGTTGCAATCGCGTCCACTATCCACCTGGACAGGGTCTGTTTCGAGGAGGCGAGACCTTTAGTGCGCCCACCAAACGAAACAAATAGCTGCTCAGAACGCCTGAAGGCGGCGGAGCGTGTGACATAAACCCTCAATGCCCTGACAGGGCAGAGGAAATTGCCACCGTCCCCCTCATCGGATGCTGGCAGAGCCGAGAGGGAGATAATCTGCGCCCTGAAGGGAGTGCCGATCGCTTTGGGGACATAACCATGCCTCGGTCTGAGAATGACCTTAGAGTCATTAGGACCGAACTCCATACACGTCGGGCTCACTGAGAGCGCGTGTAGATCCCCCACGCGTTTCACTGAAGCCAGAGCTATCAGAAACGTGGTTTTCAGCGAAAGGAACCTTGGTTCCACAGTCTCGAGCGGTTCAAAGGGATGAGCCTTCAGGGCCTCTAGGACCAAGGCCAGATCCCATATAGGAACCGACGGGGGCCGCGGGGGATTCATCCGTCTGGCTCCTCTGAGGAAACGGACGATGAGCTCGTTCCTTCCTAGCGTGCTACCTAGCGTCGTCTGAGCGAACGCTGCTATAGCCGCCACATACACTTTGAGCGTGGAAGGGGACCTGCCCAATTCCAAAAGCTCTTGGAGGAAGGAGAGCACCCGCTGGACCCCACATTGCTGTGGGTCCAATCCCTTGGAAACACACCACTCAGTGAACACCGACCACTTAGAACTATATAACCGCCTCGTCGAGGGGGCTCTAGAGTGTGAAATCGTGTTCATAACCCCTTCGGGCAGGTCAACGGGTATCCGTTGGTCACCCATACATGCAGAGACCATCGCTCTGGATGGGGATGCCAAACTGAGCCTCCTGCTTGAGAGAGAAGGTCTGCTCTCAGCGGAACTGGCCAGGGGGGTGAGTGCGACAGCTTCACCAGCTCTGGGTACCAAATCTGGTTCTCCCAGCGCGGTGCTATAAGGAGCACCGGACGGCGCGTTTCCCTGATTTTCGCTATGACCTGGGGCAATAGGGAGATCGGCGGGAAAGCATACAGCGGGAGGCTGGGCCAAGTTTGGGACAGCGCATCCTCGCTTTTGGACAGAAACGTCGGGCAGCGGGCGTTCTCTTTTGTTGCAAAGAGGTCGAGCTCCGCTCTGCCGAACAGGCGCCATACCAGCTGGACTGTCTGGGGGTGCAGGGACCATTCTCCTGGGAGAATGAGGCCCCTGGACAGCTTGTCCGGGCCCACATTGAGGTGGCCCGGCACGTGCGCAGCTCTCAACGAGCGCAGCGAGCTGTGTGCCCACACGAGCAGGCGTTCTGTCAGATTGCCCAGACCTCTGGACCTGACACCGCCCTGCCGGTTCACGTAGGACGTAGGACACCACTGACTAACACATGGACACCACTGACTAACACATGGTGTCCTCGTATAAGCGGGAGAAACTGCTTGAGCGCGTTCTCTACCGCTATCATCTCCAAACAGTTTATGTGTAGGAGTTTTTCCTCGCTCGACCAAAGGCCCGAGGCTGATCTGCCCTCGAAAACGGCGCCCCAACCCGTGGTGGAGGCGTCCGTCGAGATGACCTTGCGGTGTGAGATGGCTCCCATCGTCACTCCCCTCTGGTACCAGTCGGCTACTAACCAGGGCTCTAGGGCTGACACGCAGCCCTGAGTCACTCTGATCCTGAAGCCACCGGACGCCCAGGCCCTGTGAGGCACTCGGGCGTTTAACCAGCATTGCAGCGGGCGCATGCGCATTAAGCCCAGCTGGAGCACAGCTGCAGCTGAGGCCATACGTCCCAGCATCCTCTGAAACAGCTTGAGAGGTGCGATTTTGCCTGGCCGAAAGTACGCAGCCATGCGCCGAACTTGGCGCGCGCGATGGGGTGACAGGCGGGCTGACATTGCCACAGTGTCCAGATTCAAACCCAGAAATGAGGTTGATTGCGTGGGCACTAATGAGCTCTTGGTCCAATTGACCGTGAGCCCTAGGCTGTCCAGATGGCTGAGCAGCATTGCCCTGTGGGCGAGGAGCTCGGCCTCCGACTGCGCCAGGATGAGCCAATCGTCCAGATAGTTCAATACTCGCATCCCTCGATTTCTCAGAGGAGCGAGGGCCGCGTCCATGCACTTCGTAAATGTACGGGGTGCTAGTGACAGGCCGAACGGAAGGACGGTGTATTGATAAGCCTGGCCGTCGAAGGCGAATCGTAAGAATGGCCTGTGACGCGGCGTTATCTTGATTTGAAAATATGCATCTTTCAAATCTAGGGAGATTAGCCAGTCTCTCGGGCGAATATGCGCGAGGATCTGCTTGGTCGTGAGCATCTTGAACGATCTTTTCATAAGAGCTTTGTTCAGACGCCTCAGATCCAGAATCGGTCTGAGCGACCCATCCCTTTTTGGCACGAGAAAATACCGGCTGTAAAAGCCTGACTCGCTCATAGAGTGGGGAACCGGTTCTATAGCCCCTTTGCACAGCAGCGTGGCTATTTCTGCTCGAAGTAGATGTGCTACTTCCTCGCTCACTCTCGTCTCTGTACGCGCACAGAAGCGCGGAGGGCGGCGAGCGAACTGCAGAGTGTAGCCGTGCTTCACTGTTTTCAGCACCCATTCTGATACACCTGGAATGGCTTCCCACGCTCTCGCGTCTCACGGGATAGAACGGCCTCCGGGCTCGAAACGCCGCGCTTCGCGGGTTTGACGGCCCGTATAGGAGGGGCGGGCGCAGTGCGCGCGCTCTCTGTGCTGTGGGCCAGCCGATCGCTCGCGATGGCTGGCCGCCCTACACACTGCATCTCTGCCGCTTCGAGCGGGGAGTGGCTTGTGTGCGGCCCTACACTCATCGCTCCGGCCACCCTGGGCGGAAAATAAATGGTGTGGCGCGTGGCGCCTGAGGCATAATGTTCGCGAAAATGTGTGAGCGCGTTTGAGCGGGCACAACTCTTACGCGTGGAACATGACCGGTTAAGAGTGGCTGTGTGACAGC
The DNA here is from genome assembly GCF_949357685.1 of Gobio gobio. Taxonomy (NCBI): domain Eukaryota; kingdom Metazoa; phylum Chordata; class Actinopteri; order Cypriniformes; family Gobionidae; genus Gobio; species Gobio gobio. The sequence goes on from NC_137119.1 coordinate 35,317,319, forward strand.
GCGTGTGGTGGTTAGTCGTGGACGCAAACAAGCGGACACGTGACCTAACTCTAGCACTCGAGCGGCCGGTGGCCGCTTTATGTGAGTGGGGGACACAGGGTTTATAGTGCTTGTGTGCAGGGGTGAACACAGAAAAGTGGGCACATTTACTGCATTTGAAACACATACGGCGCGAGCCGTGCGACCAGAAGTAATGCAACTTTTGTGATTTCTCTGGTTCGCCGTAAAAACGGCGGTTATTGACAGGCGAGAAGGCATTTTTGCCGGCTCGTTGGCTGCGTGAAATCCATCTGCAGCAGCCACAGTGGTGGGGGCTGACAGGAAAAAGAGTTTTGACGGTGGTCCGGCCGCGGCGGGACTTAACCGTCGTTTCTCGCCTCTTGCTAGGAGGACTTTGGAGGCTCGGGCTTCAGCGTGATCCTAGGCCGGGGGCCCCGAGGTGGAGGCGGCTTACCACGGCTGGAAGAGCGCGATCTGGGGCGGCCGCTCGGTCTTCTCTGAGACGAAGGGGGCCGCGCTGGGCGCTGCGCGGAGCTCGTTGCTGGCTGGTCACGAGGACGGCGAGCAGCGGAGCTATTGCTAGCGCCGGGGCGTCGAGGCAGGAAAGGGTTCATGGCCTGCGTCGTTTTCTGCACTTCGGAGAAACGGTCGACGATCCCCTTGACCGCTGGTCCGAAAAGCCCAGACGGAGAGAGCGGGGCGTTTAGGAAGGCCGCGCGCTCTGTTTCTCGCATGTCCGCGAGCGTGAGCCAGAGGTGGCGCTCAGCTACCGTGAGGGAGGCCATAGAGCGTCCGAGGGCCTGTGCTGCGGTCTTGGTGGCGCGAAGGGAGAGATCCGTCGCGCTTCGCAAATCCGTGATTAACTCAGCGTCACAGCATTTCTCGTCCATGTCGCGGAGGAGATTAGCTTGGAGGATTTGCAGCACGGCCATAGAGTGCAGAGCGGACGCAGCTTGACCGGAGGCAGCGAAAGCGCGGCCGATCAGCGATGACGTCACTCTGCAGGCCTTAGACGGGAGGGCAGCCTTTGAGCGCCAACCAGAAGGCGGGCAAAGGTGCGCTGCGACCGCCTCTTCCACCGGAGGGATAGCGTTGTAGCCTTTCTCGGCCGCGCCGTCAACTTGTGAGAGCGTCGAAGAAGCCTGAGACGAGACCCTCGCGGAGAATGGCGCATTCCAGGACTTTGCGAGCTCCTCGTGAAGCTCCGGCAAAAAGGGTGCAGTCCTGGAGGTGGGCGCACGGCGGCGACTGTTTAGGAAGCATCCGTCAAGTCGGTTCGGCGCTGCCACCTTGGGCGGGGCCCATTCGAGGCCTAGCTGCTCGACAGCCCGGGTGAGAAGGCGCAAGAGTTCGGCGTCCTCACCCGCTCGAGAGCGTCCGGAGCCCCGGACTGAAGAGGACGCGGAAGACCAGTCCTCGCTGTCGGAAGCCATGATGGAGCAGCTGTCGGCGCGTTCCGCGGCCGCATCCGCCTCATCCCCGGAGGCGGCAACAGAAATGGCGGCCTGGGGTGGGGGCGGGGAAGGCGAGAGTGAAGCGGGCGGGAAAGGTTCCGGCGAGCTTCTCTCTGCGAGCTCCGGAGTCCGCTGCGAGCGGCGCTTCTTCTTGCGCGGCGTGGCAGGGACTGGAGGGATATCATCTTCGAACAGGACGAGTCGAGCCCGCAGGGTCGACATCGTCAGTTCTTCGCACTCTTGGCATCCGCCAGCGTGGAGTGCGGCGGCGGCGTGATCACGGCCCAGGCAGAGAGCGCAGATCACATGGCGGTCCCCGGAGCTGAGCTGCGCGTGACACGAGCCGCAGGTGGAACGAGACATTTGTATCAACGCTCGGCTCTTTTTGTGAAAAGTGTGACGCAGCGGCGACAACACTTTGAGCGTAAAAGGATATGGGGCTGCCGGATAGCAGAGCAGGCACGGAAGGCTGAAGGTGGCGCGATGCTGCCGGCTTCCTCAGGCGCTGTCCTCTGCTTGCTTGTCTGCGCGGTCACGGCGGCGGGTTCCAGATCCAGCGATGCGAAGGGCTTCGCTGAAGAAAAGAAAATCGAATATGCAGCCCGTGAGCCCTGCTTATATACACGTGGCCACGCCCCACCTGTAGGCAAATGAAGCCAGGTGGGCGCGAAGCGCCCTCATTGGTCGCCACGTCACGCGGGCTCACCGATAGGCTGCTGCAGTTGCCAGCAGAGCAGCCAATAGCACGCTGGAATAGCCTGCTATGGTCTGCCAGGCTGCCGCACTGCGTTGACAATGTTACAAAATATAATTTTGGGTTTTTCAGAAATCTCGAAGAAAGAATACTTTCCCGTAGCGTAAGGAACTTACGCAATACGAGAGAACCTCTCGTAAGAGAACAAACAAACAAACAGTGTTTTACTGACGCGATCTGACAGGAACTTCATCCACGCTTTCTTAATGTTAGGATCACAAGGATGGCAATGCAAAGGCTCTTCAAAATGTCTTGTAATCCTATCGTTTTGTTGCTGGAGTTATCCTGTGTTTGATCTTCTTCTGCCGAGTCGGTCTTTTGTCGCACTATGACGTAATAATGTGACAAAATCTGAAACGGTTTCTGAGCTTGGTTTCAATAAAAGCTGTTTTATGGACTAACAAGGAAGTTTTCAGTTCTGAAAATCGGAATATTTCTATAGTAAAATGACATCTTGTATGTCAAAAGATCCATAAACTTGATTTCTCAAATCATGACTCCTTTAACAAATGTTTCTGCGGGTTTTTCTCACAGAGGAGGCCAAAGCTAGTGCACCGTGTGTAATATTTATTGACGAGCTGGACAGTGTAGGAGGCAAGAGAGTCGAGTCTCCCATGCACCCATACTCGCGACAGACCATCAACCAACTGCTCGCTGAGATGGACGGGTGAGTCCATGGCTTTTTATTACATTTCCTCTTTTTTAAAGAAGTTACATGGGTCTTATTTTAGTATTTTGATTATTTCAGGTTTAAACCCAATGAAGGGGTCATTGTGATTGGAGCTACAAACTTTGCTGAAGCTTTGGACAAGTAGGTTTCTCTAGCCACGTTTTTACATGTAGGCATTTATTTCAAAGACTTTTAGGGTTGTAAAAAAACTGTCAACATCAATGCAACAACCACAAATCCAATCATCATTCATCTTCATCCAAGAATATATGACTCTGGATTTCACATGAAACTTCTAGCAGGTAGTTTTGATTGAATCACTTGACATATATTTCTCTGATAGGACCCTATTATGATTTCAGAAACTCTCTAGTTAACAGTTTACTGTCACTAAAACCTGCAATCTTTGTGATTAGCCTTAATATATAACCATCTTCTTGTTAATGTTTGTTTCAGTGCTCTGGTGAGACCAGGCCGGTTTGACATGCAGGTCACTGTCCCAAGACCGGATGTGAAGGGACGCACTGAAATCCTGCAGTGGTATTTGAAAAAAATTAAAGTGGATTCTGGTAAGAATTATTTAGAGAAACCAAGTATGTCTCCAAAGATTCTCCAATAGGACAATCCAATAAAATAATCAGTTTTTGTGTGTTTTGTAGCTGTTGATGCAGAGATCATTGCCAGGGGAACAGTGGGTTTCTCTGGAGCCGAACTGGAGAACCTGGTGAACCAGGCGGCGCTGAAAGCAGCAGCCGATGGGAAAGACCTGGTGACCATGAAGGAGCTGGAGTTTGCGAAGGATAAGATCCTGATGGGTGAGGAGGACAGTAGGGCTGTACAGCGTAGTCTCTGCAGCATGTGATGGGGATTAATGCTTGAACAAAGAGATTCTTTCCTAAAATCCTCTTCTCTGTCTGTCCAGGCCCAGAGCGCAGGAGTGTGGAGATAGACAAGAGAAATAAGATGATCACAGCCTATCATGAGTCAGGACATGCTATAGTTGCTTATTACACCAAAGACGCCATGCCCATCAACAAAGCTACCATCATGCCACGTGGCCCTTCGCTGGGACATGTGAGTAATAATTGGTCTCACTGTTCTATTATAACGTAATGTATTATACAATTTTTCATTTTCATTTTCTCAATACCCCCCAACATTTCCCAGATTAACTAATGAAGAAGAAAAGTTTATTAGCCAATATTATAAATGTTTTTAATTTATCAGTATCAGTTAATATTGAATATTTCATTGTGCATGCTCATTTAAAATATTTTTCAATTTAGATTATGTTGCCATCATCTAACATTCACTTAATAATAATAATAATTTAAAAGTACTTTTTTAATCTTTATCAAATCTCTAAACGAATATCCATGTTAACTGTACATTATATCATTCCATTACTATACATTTATAATAATGTTGTTATATTAAATGTTTATATTAAAATTTATATTCTTGGAATAAATTATTGAAAATTATAAGAATGTAAAATTACAGATTGTAGGCTTTTTTGTTTTATTTGTAGTTTATTTAAAAAAAATTGTATATAATTTTAATATCAGTCATTTTTTAGTAATCAGCAATAATATAATTATCAATATAGGGTGGAATATTAACTCTTTCCCCGCCAGTGTTTTTTTTAAAGTTGTGAGCGGTTTTGATCATTTTCACAAATATTTTATTCCTCCCAGAATATTAAGTTGTATGAATATCTGAACATGCAATATATCAAAAGAAAGCACAGAGCCTCTGCTTTTAAAGGGAAAACAAAAATTATTCTAGCTTTATGCATTCTTTTTTATCAACACTTGAATGTGGGTGTGTCATTAAAAAGGGCAATTTGAACTAAAAGCTGAGAAAATCACGTTTTTTGTTTGTTTGTTTTTTCAAAGAATACAACGTGCATTACCAATGCTGTTATCGCTTGTTTCTGCCCCTTTTTTACCTGTATTTTGATCATAAGATTCAGTACTCTTTCAGAAGATGCATAACAGCGCCCCCTACCGTATAACAGTGAAAACATGGACAGCCGGAAAATTCAGTCAATGGCACGGAAGTTTTGTTTCATAAATTATGGAAAATTCCATCGATGGCAGGGAAAGAGTTCATATTAATGCATTTAAATTAAGTTGAGATCTCCCTGACTTATGGCTTTTAAAGAAACAAATATCATTGTTCAACAGTTTTTGTGTTTTGCTAGATTTTGAATGACAGTTATACGTGATAAACCCATAGTGATGCTTCTTTTGTTTCTCTGGTCACTCTCAGGTATCCTTGCTGCCTGAGAATGATCGCTGGAGTGAGACACGGGCCCAGCTGCTGGCTCAGATGGACATCAGCATGGGCGGCAGGGTCGCTGAGGAACTGGTGTTTGGAAATGATCATATCACCACCGGTGAGAGGTGTCCCTAACTAATCCTTGCTATCGTTTGGATTCTTGGAAATATCAACATCACGGTTTATTTGTTTCTTTTACAGGAGCATCCAGTGATTTTGATGGAGCCACCAAAATAGCACAGATGATGGTGACACGGTTTGGAATGAGTGACAAGGTGAAAACTCGTTATGTTACTCTTTTTTTTCTTTTCCTGTCTTAAACTATGAAGTTAGTAATGATTTCATAATTTAGGCAAGAGGTTCCCAAACTGGGGTTTGTGAATTGATGAAAAACTAATATATATATGTATATATATATATAAATAAAACACAACTAAAAAGATTAAATATTTTAGCCATTCATGTTCTTTGGACAAATCCGAGGAGTTTTATTTATTTATTTTAACTAAAATAACATTCATTATCATTTATTAGGCTGAACTATGAGGTTTATAATTTTTTTAATCTTTTTGATTTTGTCAAAACTGCATAGTTTTTATGGTCATTTTACAGTTTAGGATATTTTAGACATTTGATGTTTCAAACAAAACATGTAGTTCTATTCTTATGTCAGAATTTTCCAAAATGATGCTGTTTTCAGGAAATTTTTAGAGGAAAAAAGAGGAAACTCCCCATCTCTATCAGATCACATTTCAAGTGAAAATAATTATTTATTGTATTCAAAAAGAAGCAAATAGCTATTTGGAGAAGCCATTGAGTCCTTCCACGTGTTCAAAAGCCATCAGAGTTGTGTGAGCGCTCACATTCCAGACTTAAATCTGTGTTTCATCCTAATCCCTTCTCCAGCACTCAGTTCATACTCAATTTCCAAAAATGAGCTGCGCACATGCAGGGTCTAAACTACACACACATTCACCCATCCCTAACGTCAGGATCCTGTCGTAATCCGAAACTTGTGTGAAGCCTTTGTTGAATTACTGTTGTGCCTGTAACTGCAGTTCACTCACTTCTCTTTGCTTTGACCAGCTGGGGGTCATGACCTATAATGACCTGACGAACCATAGCCCAGAGACCCGGGCTGCTGTAGAACAGGAAGTCAGGGTGCTGTTGCAGGTAGGTCTTTAGTGTTTGTTTGTCAGTGATATTTGATCTGATGATTGTGGAAATTCAGCCTCCAAATTTTCTCTTTCTCTCAGAGCTCATATGAAAGGACAAAGAAGCTACTTAAGTTGTACAGCAAAGAACACAAGCTGCTGGCCGATGCCCTACTGACTTATGAGACTCTGGATGCAAAGGAAATTCAGATGATCCTGGAGGGAAAGTCACTGGAACCCAGATGATTAAGTCTTGGATTAACAGAGACATTTCAAGCTACAATCTTACAACCTTACCTGTAAATATAAACATCTGTAATAAGCGAGACTTTCTAGCCTTCCCTCATTTTCAGGCAGCACGTTTGCTTTCAAACAGACACTAAGCTAACTGAAATCCAGACATGTTCTAATAATTTGAGACAGTAAAATGATGCCAAAAGTACATATGCATAAGCAGTAACCAATGGAAATTGTTACAAATCAATTAAACTGTAAGTTCTTTGCTTTGTTTTTAGAAGCAAAGTATATAACAGGAAAATGATGTTCATAACTTGCTTTATGCATCCTATTCTTTGTTACCCGGTCATCAAATTGAAGCATTTGTTATTTTAAGAAATGGAGAAAAGCCGAAAGCAAAGCAACTTTTAAATCATAAATGGGGCATTTTCCTTGAAATCAAATGCCAGTGGGCTTCTGCCTAAATCATGATGTCTCATAGTACAGATTGTTCAATTATGAATGTGACTTCAGAATGTCCGTTTTATATTTGCATCCACAGATATAGAATAAATATATCTGTAAATGCAAATCTGGGCAATTCAATTGGAGTACTGTAGAATGTTTCCGCTGGACCTTTTGTATTTACTAACCCCTGATCTTGTTCATTAAGTTATTTATTTGAGTACTCCAGGTAGTTAAACTCCTCCTGTTGCTATCCTCTGTCACATTTGGGTTGCCTGCATGTGTGTGTTTAAACAGTTCAGGTGACGCACTGTATATATGTGTGCGTTTAAAAATTATTAGTGTGCTTGTTTTTGAAATGAATACCATCTTTATTTCCATTTCTCTCAACCAGAAATGAACATGGATGTGACTAAATACAATACATAAATAAAGGCTATTCCCTTGTCATTTCCTGAAAGTAAGAATATAAAGCTGGAATTTTGTATGAGTTAGGTTAATGAATTAGGTTTAATTTCTTGGATCGTTTTCAAAGTTTCAAAATAAGAGTGGCAGTAAACCATTCAGTCTGATAATCACTGGTATCAGGTTAGGTGAGCTCAGCTGAGATAGTCATTGGTTATCTTATTATTTAAAATTGGTGGCCTACACACATTTAGGTCTTGCCTTCTCATCATCCGCTATATGTTTCTTCATGGAAGCCAATTAAAGTCAATCATGAATTAGAGTTTCACCCCGATAGCTTTGAGACAATAGCTTTGTTGTGTTCAGAGAGGGGAACTGCAATCAGTGTTTTACATCTCTACCCAAGTCTGTAATTACAGAGTTTTGTTACAAGAGGAAGGATCGCACATTTAAAGACCCTTTGTTTTCCCATTGGTTTTCAGCTGTGAAAGGCTTTATAAAAATGCCTAGATGTTGTAGGGAACTGATGAATACTGGTCACAACCATGAGGAGACCAGCTGAGCTGAGCTCAGAGATCGTGTGCTTGTTTTTATAATTTTTTTCTGAAGAGACTGCAAAATAAAATGACCATTTGAAAAAAAAAAAAATAACCGCCAAAATGGATGAGGATATTGCGATCATTGGAATTGGATGCAACTTCCCAGGAGGTAGATATATTGTTTATTTATTATCTAACTCTTACTCTTATTTGCTATTTGTGACAATGTTTTCTGCATTTGTATGACTTCTCAAATACCTTCACAGGTGAGGGAGTTGATCGTTTCTGGAAAGTTCTTGTGGAGGGCAGGAACTGTGTGGTACAGATTCAAGATGAAAGATTTGATACATCAGAGTGGTTTCATCCTGATGAGAGTAAACCAGGAAAAACACAGACGACCAAAGCTGCTCTCATTGAAGGGTAGGAATAATCAGTTCATGATGATACATTTGAGGTTTATGGTTACTAAAAAAGAGAAATGGTAAAGTAATCAAATATTTGTCTTATTTCAGATTCAATGAGTTTGATCACAAGTTCTTTGGCATCAGTGAGGCTGAAGCTGATTACATGGACCCTCAGCAGAAACTGTTGCTGCAGTGTGCATACCGAGCTCTAGAGGATGCTGGGATACCCTTGGAAAAAGTGAGCGGAACCCAAACAGGCGTTTACATAGGTAATACATCTAATAAACGTAAATCAAATGTTTTAATTTTGGGTGTTTTTAGGAGACTGAAACCATATATTATGTTTGATTTCAGGTCTTATGAACAGGGACTATGAAACACTTTTGAACAACAGTCCCAGCACAATAACTCACTATAACGGCACAGGAACAGCCATGAGTATAGCTGCCAACAGAATTTCCTATGTCTTTAACCTGACTGGACCTTCTTTTGCCATTGATAGTGCATGTTCTTCATCCCTAGTCGCCCTTCATTCTGCGTGTCAGGCAATCAGACATGGTAATGACACTATTTTAATTTTAAAGTTCATTGCTTGACATTCATATTGTTAATCATCCTTGTTTTACCTCATCTCTAGGGGACTGTGAAATGGCTCTGTGTGGAGGGGTCAGCTGCATCCTTGAGCCTCGAGTCTTTGTAGCCCTCAGCAAGGCAAAGATGATCTCACCTGAGGGCACAAGCAAACCATTCTGCCGTACTGCAGACGGCTATGGCAGAGGGGAGGGATGTGGTATAGTCCTACTGAAGCCTTTGAAAAAGGTAGATATTTAAAATTTTTTAAAAACATCTGGTTTATAATATTGAAATTGCATTCAGTTATGGTTTATAAAAAATGCTAATGTAATAAATTCAGTTAATTGTTTGTGGAAGTAAGCTGGTTATTCTTTTTTTAGGCTCTTGAGGACTTTGATCAAATTTGGGGCATTGTGAAAAAGACTGCCGTAAACCAAGATGGCCACACCGTCACACCGATCACCAAACCCTCAATGTCCCAGCAGGAGGCTCTACTGCACATGATCTACTCCTCCGAGAATGATCTAGTAAATGTCCAGTATGTAGAAGCTCATGGGACTGGAACACCAGCGGGAGATCCAGTTGAGGCTGGAAGTATCTCAAAAGTCATCGCCAAAGCAAGACCTTCAAGCTCAGGGCCTCTGTTTATTGGCTCTGTTAAGAGTAACATTGGACATACAGAATCTGCAGCAGGTGTTGCAGGACTCATAAAGATTCTGTTAATGATGAAGCACGAAATCATTGTCCCCTCTGTGTTCTACTCGGCACAAAATTCCAGCATAGATGCTAAAGCTCTCAATCTTAAAATCCCCACCAGAGCTGAGAAATGGCTGTACTCTGGATCCGGGAAAAGGATGGCTGGATTAAACAGCTTTGGGTTTGGTGGCACCAATGCCCATGCCTTAATCAGCGAACATGTTTATGCTACAGCCTCCGACCGCCACAATCTTGAACCTCTGAAACTGCTTCCACTGTCCGCAGCCACGGATCAGTCTCTTCAGTTGTGCATAGCTGACACGTATCAGAGGATTTTGGTAGATGAGACAGTTGATCTACAAGCTCTTGCTTATACAGCTGCCTGCAGAAGAAGCCACATGAGACAAAAATTTAGGAAAGTCTTCACTGCATCATCTGTGTCAGAGTTAAAAACACTACTCGAAGCTAGCATGAACAAAAAATTAGCCCCAGTAAAGCAGGACCTAAAGTTAGTTTTTGTATTTTGTGGAAATGGCGTTACTTATAGGGGAATGTGTAAGCAGCTACTGAAAGAAGAGCCCATTTTTAGGGACAAGGTCAAAGAGGTGGAAAACTATTTCCAGAAGTTCAGATGCACCAGTATTTTGCAAAAGATAGCAAGCAGCTATGACAATGAAGATTTCTCTAAACCAAATGTTGTCCAGCCACTTCTCTTTGCAATCCAGGTTGCAGTTGTTCACCTTCTGAAGCACTGGGGCATCAGACCGGATATTGTCCTTGGACACTCGGTGGGAGAGGTTGCTGCCGCTCATTGCTCTGGTCTGCTGTCTCTTGAGGATGCAGTAAAGGTTGTCTACCATCGCAGCGATCTACAGACCAAAGTGACGGGTGGGAGGATGCTGGTCATTGGTAATATTGCAGTCCCAAATATTCTGGAAATCCTCCCTGCATACACAGGAAAGATTTGTCTAGCTGCTGTGAACAGTCCTATGTCATGTGTGCTGTCAGGTGATAAAGAAGCTATTGATAATGTGCACCAAAAGCTTCAGTCTTTTAAGAGCAAGAACCTGTTCCTTCATGTCTTGGATGTTCCTGCTGCCTACCATAGTCATATGATGGATCCTATACTAGGCCAAATCAAAGACAGCATTGGACATTTAACTCTGAATGAAATGGAGTGTGAACTGTTCTCCACTGTAACAGGAGAGATGTGTAATCAAGGGGACTTTGTAACAGGTGAATATTGGGCAAGAAACATCCGAAAACCTGTTGCATTTGAACATGCAATTAAATCAGTTTCCAACCACACAAGAAATACAGTCTTTGTGGAAATTGGTCCAAGACGGGCTCTGCAGAGAAACATCATGGAGATCCTGGGAAATGACACCACAGTGCTAACTTCAATGCATCCAGATAAAGACCACGAGACCATGTTCACCGCTGTATCAAAACTGTTTGAGCTGGGGGTCAATGTGAAGTGGGACGAGTTCTACAAAGGATTTGAAACAAAGCTTATTGCTTTCCCAAAGTATCAATTTGAATGTCAAAAAAATGAGGTATACTTTGAGGACGTAAGACGGGGAAATGACACAATCTCTCGCAGTCCACATCCACTGATAAGTCCAAGTAAACGTGATGGCAAAGTGATCAAGTGCAACCTGTCAGCAGGTACTACCCCCTACCTTTGGGAACACAAGAACAATGGCATCTCCATTGCCCCAGGGGCGTTGTATGTTGAATTGGCTTTCGCATCTGTAATGGAAACTGCTATTCCAAAGAGGCCTCTTAATTCATTTCAGCTCACAATCAACTTTCAAAGTTTGTTTGTTCTTACTAAAAACTGCCCTCCTCTGAAAATCACAGTTGAGATGTCCAAAGACACAACCACATTTCAGGTTCAATCCTCTAGTACTGTGCATGCATCAGGCACCATTAGCCATGAAGGGGGACCAGCTATGATAGAACAGCAAACAATTCACCTCAATGCTGTTTTGGAGAGATGTGCATCAGTCATTGAAGCAAAGGATGTGTACAGCACTCTTAATGATGTAGGATTTGAGTACGGGCCCAACTTCAAACAACTTGGTGACATTCATTATGGACAAGAATTCAAGGAAGCAGTGACTAGTGTCAGGATTCCAGAGGGAGTACTCAATCATCTGTATGAGTATTGTTTGCACCCAGTGGTCCTAGATTACTTCTTGCAAATGTCCTCAGTTTTAGCATTAGTCTCTAGCACCATCCGGCCTGGGTTTCCCTCTGCAATTGGTAGTATGGTTATATCTGCACCTCCCTGTGAAACGATGATCATGTATATGAGATTGACCAAAGAAATGCCAGACTACTTTGAAGTTTGTGGTTGTTTCACTGACAAAGATGGACATGTGTTGATTGAGCTAAGAAATGTCAGAATACATTTTCTGGGAAGATATGCACCGATCAGTGAATCATGTTTCTTTTATAACCAGAAGGTTGCCATTCATGCAGAGAGCAGTTTCCCCAGTAGAATCAAGGCTTTGGTCTTTGAGGACAACTTGGGTATTGCTAAAGATTTGAAGCCATATTTACACCCAAAATCTGTATTTGTTCCTCCACCCGATTTAACAAAAAACTCAGCCTTGCAGGTCCAAGAATTACTGTTGAGGTCACCATGCAGTGCCTCAGACATGGAACTGGATGAGATTCTGTTTATCTGGGGTGTTCAGAATATTAGTCACCTGAAATCTGAAGTAATTCTAGAGTCCTTGCTAGACAGCTGTGAACTTTACCGTCAGGTTGTTTTGTCTTTAAGAAGCTGCAGTCGGATATGTTCCATCCGTGTCATTACGTACAAGTCAGCAGAAGGAACAGTTGAAAGTATAAGTTCTGGATTTGTGTTATCTGGAATGACAAGGGCATGTGCTGCAGAGTTGTCAGGCATCTCTTTCCAGCTCATTGACCTTTCCACAGTGTCAAAAGAGGATATAGAAGCACTGGCTCATGTGCTTAACTCATACAAAGCCCAAGAGTGTCCAGAAGTCTTCATCAGCAAAGGGAAAGTTTACTCTGCTGTGATAACTCGTACTCCTGTCACCACAATTAGGGAAGTGAAGACTGAATCAAAAACCCTACAGTCCCAGGACTACACTTTGCAGACAACCAATCCCTACAGGATGACCGGCTTGTCAGTGTTGCCTTCAGCGAGTTCAGTCCATGCGATTGAGAGGAAAAACATTGAGGTTCAGCTGAGTAAGGTATGTGTGCACTCTTCAGATTACTTTCCAGTTAGTACTTCAGACTTAAACTTTGGTCAGACAATGTATTGGAGCAAACACACAACACAAAACCACAGTCTTCTGGCACTTGACTTCTGTGGGACCATTACAGCAGTGGGAAAGGATGTCAGCAAGCTTAAAGTGGGAGACCATGTTGTCTGTTGTTACCCTGTAAAAGCAACTTCCAAAGTCATCCTCCCAGAAGATGTGTGTTTCAAAACGAAAAGGCTTCCATTCCTAAAGGATGCACCATGTGTTTCATACTTTATCCTGATCTGGGAGATATTGCGGTGTGTGTTACCCAAGTCCAAAAAACAGCAAAGTTTGGGCATCTTCTCTACTGATCGTGATTCAGCCTTGGTCAAGTTATTGACACTAATAGCAGGTAAATCAGGCTGGAGAGTTTTTACAGAGACTGAAATAAGTGGATTAGTCCAAAATACAAAGCAGTGTCTTCTGTTTGTGATTCTTCCTCCATGTGATTCCTCGCTTCTGACAGACATTGTAAGTGTTGTCAATACAGACCACATCATTGCAGTACGTGGCATCCGTGAGCCATGCTACTCTGCAATTCAGAGGAATAGTGAGAGAACTTGCTTCCAGACTCTTGAGATGTCCAAAATCTTCCAGAAATCAGGTCTTAAGGCACATGGAGCTGTTCTACTGAAGTGGCTAAAGGGAATGCAATTGCACAAAGCGTGGCCATCAATACAAAGCAGTACTTTTCAGATGGTGCCCCCTGAAGTTACGCCTCCTCAGTCTTTTGAGCAGTCTGGATCTTATTTCAGTGCAAGCACTCTGGAAGTGATAGCCCTGGCCAGTGATGACACTAGGAGCAAGATGTCTGCCATCCCTTTGCTTCCAAGAACAAAGCAGCTGTTCTTTAAGAAAGGTGTGTACATAGTTACAGGTGGTCTCTCTGGTTTGGGATTTGAAACTGTTAAGTTTATTGCCCACAGGGGTGGAGGATGCATTGCCACTCTCTCAAGGGGTGCACCATCTGAGAAGGTACAAGAGGAATTGAGCAGTCTCCAGAAGAGATACGGGGTAAGAATTCTTACTCTTCAGTGCGATGTCTCTGTGTCAGAAGAGGTGATGGAAGCCATTACTGTGATTGGAAAACATTTTTTCCCATGTCCAATCAGAGGGGTGTTCCACAGTGCTGCTGTGCTACATGATGGATTACTGGAAACCCTTGATAGATCTCTTTTTCAAAAAGTCCTGCAACCTAAAGTCTGCGGTGCTCTTAATCTACACCTTGCCACTCTGCACAGACAGACACTTGATTACTTTGTGTGCTATTCCTCGATCTCCTCATTCATTGGAAATGCTGCACAAGCTAACTACGCAGCAGCTAATTCTTTTCTGGACACGTTTTGTCACTACCGACACAACGTTGGACTTGCAGGCCAGTCAATCAATTGGGGACCCCTTAAACTGGGCCTGCTAATGAACAAAGACAATTTTCAAAAATTCCTGGAAACAAAAGGGCTAATGACAATGGATGTGAGAGAGATCCATGAAGCACTAGAGCACTGCCTGTTATCTAACAATCCACAGCAGGTTGTCTGCAAATTCAATTTCAGTAACCTGAAGAACCATGTCCTCTCTCAGAATGTGTCTCTGAAGTTTCGCCTGACTGCTTTAGTGGAGGAAGAACTAAAAGACACCACAGTTGTTGAGAACTCCAGGATAAATGTTCCGTCATCAGTGGATGACCGTGTTAAAGGGATTCTGACTGAAATTTGCAGCGTTGATACTGATGATCTTAGTGATGAAACTGCACTCACTGCATTAGGAATTGACTCAATGCTGGCCATGACATTGCAAAATCGCTTGTTTCAAGAGATAGGTGTGAACATTCCTCTTGTTGCTTTGCTTGATCCAAACAGTACACTGTCCTCATTGGCTGAATTGATAAAACAGAGCACAGATGAAGACTGTGAGATTTCTGTGCACCTGTAATACAAAGTTATCCCTTTCTGACATCTTCTAGTACATTGTATATTGAAATGCATATGAATTAAATTGACCTATTTCTATATTTTTAGCATACTTGATTTACTTTTGTTAAATATTGCATTGTATATATGGTCAAATATTGCATGTCAAACAATAAAATATTGATTTCAAACATTAATTTTGGTTATTTTATACCTTCCTAGACCTAACATTACCAAGGAATCAGAGATCAAAGGTCATGCATTTTACTGCCAAATGCATAATCCACTAAGGTTTTTATGCAATCATATTACGCAATGCAGAAATAAGCTCATGAAATACTGTAAAAATTGAGTGAACTAAACAATAGTTTGAATATAAATGTATATTCCCCCTTAAATGAGAATACTCTACCATTCATAAATATAAAAAATACTAAACAAAACCGTTGTAAAAGAAGAAAATATTCACAGTTCTTATCATCTTAAATCAGGCAATCCTCTTTTCTCAAAGAAAGCACAACGGCACGTGCACTACAGAAGCTAAGCAATGAAAATATAAAAGGCAGGAATCATTTTGTGGCTGTTTAAATGGGCCAATAAAAATAGTTAAAATCTGTGTATTTAGTTATGTCTTTAATGAGCTTTTACACATAGAACAATCCTTAAGAAAACATTGTAAAGCTCTCATAAATACAGAGCAAAGTATGGTTACATTTGTGCATTGTTTATTTCACAAAAATGAAGAAAAACTACATAATTGTACTTTTTATATATAACTAAATAGAAATATCCAGCAAAAAATAAGATATTTAAATATTTTTCGAGGGATGGGGGCTCATTCATGAAACAATGAATTTCTGTGTAAATCATTCAGAAACCCATTTTTACGTAAATTTGACAACATTTGTTCATTTGTTTTATGAATGATTTACACAATTTTGTTATCCTTGTGTTTCGTAAACGAGTAGTTGTTGTTTTATTTAGGTATACATTGCTTACATCTGTGATGCATTTTGTTTTGTGGCTTTTTAAAATATATTTTTAGATTAATGTGGGGCCACTAAATCCTGAAACCTTAAAAAAAAGTCCTAAAACAATTGTCCCAGGTGTATTTTTGTAGAAAAATGTGTCATGTCGTTGTCTTGTTGATTTATATTACATTGTACATTAGTCATTTTAATTTAAACATATAAAAGGTGGTACACATACAAACTGGACATATTTGGATGAAAATGAAGCATAAGGATTTTACAAAATGGCCGAATCAGAACAGTTAAGAGGGGGAACATTTGAATCTTGAATGTGGTTGCTATTTCCTAAAACACAATTTTGACCCTGTTTTGATTGACAGTTGACTCTTAACACGGCATCATCAGAGGGTGTATACATGTGAACCTCATAGGTCTGATGGTCCACTCTGAACATTGGGACGGTGCTCGCCACACACGTGTGATTTTCTTGGGCATTATGATTATTGCCGGTTATCATCCATATGGCAGAGCATGGCTGAGACTGACATGTTCGGTGGTTGTCGAGTAGAAAATTGTGATTGTCGTAAATTTCCCGCTCTTTCACCTCACCATCCTTTGCCATCACTGGTACATTATTGGCGTGGCTGTTCTTCATGGCCTGCTCTTCTGGGTCTGATTTCTTCTTAGCTGGTGTGCCACTACACATGTCAAAAAAGGTCAGAAAGACTGGGATAAAAGTTATGCCATGGAAGAGACCAAATAAGATTACCAAGAACATAATTTTAAAGAAAGTTCTAAAGATGTAGTTCTTCGAAGCAGACAACACTACCACCCCAAGAATAGTAGACACAGCCCCCTGCAAAATAGGGTAACCTAAATTAAACAAGGCCTCCACTGCCTTTTCATTCGCACTGGGCTTCTTACTGGAGACAAAGGCGTAAGATATATGAGCTGAGAAGTCTACCGAAAAACCAATGCAGACAACAAGAATGATCATGGAGATGGTGTCTAAATTAACATCCCATAATGCCATGAACCCAGTGACCCCCACAATGACGGATGCGATAGAAAAAGTCACCCAGAGAGAGCACAGAGGGTTTGGGATGAGGAGAAGGGAGATGAGCAACATTACGGCCGTCGTAACCCCAATATTCTGGATGGTGTTGGTGACTATCACTGCATACTGGTCATGGTAGATGAAGGCAGGGTGGTAAACTAACAAAGGAACAGGGCACTTTTGTGCTGTGTCTCTTAATTTATTCAACATATTCATCTCATCTAGTGCGGTGGAGATATTCACGGTCTGGATGAAGAAGCGAGACGCGTGGATGGAGTTGTTGGTGAAATTGACGTCCTGTTTGAAATCGGAATAAAATCGCAGAAATGTTCCCAAATTGTCTTTGAAGACATCTTCAGTACTCAGATTGAGTTTGGTGTGATACCCGTAGAACTTGTATGATTTGATCCAGGAGGTGAATATATCCTTTTCAATGAAAGATAAATTTTTGAAATCTTCAATGCAAGTTTCAAGATCTGACATGTACTTCTCATCCCAATACGGAAATTCCCGTCGGATGACAACCATGATGTTTGGGCCATATTCAGAGAAATATGCCTTCTCGTTGTCATAGTATTTTACCACATAAGAATCATCAGCTGCCAAATTACGAAGATCGATTCCTTCTTGAATTTGGAAGCAGCCATAAATGCTGATAATCAAATAGATGCAATAAAACACAATCACAAAGACCTTCGTCCACGATTTAGTCAGAAAGGGGCCGTAGTATTTTTTAAAGAAGTGATTCATGGGCTGTACCTCCTCTGTGCCAGTATGACGGTCGTAAGCGCCTCCCACGCAACATAATTCATACCACTTCGACTGACCCATAGGGCAGTCCTCTGGTACTTCCTTGCAGGTCAGCCAGTGCTTGTTGCTGTTCTCTCGCTGTCCGTTAAGAACGAGGAACGCTCCGAAAAATGTGATGCTGTAGATGTAGCAGAAGAGGATGGAGGTGCTGGTGTACAAGCAGAAGGAGCGGACGGAGCGGAAGGGCGTCATGAGGCCGATGTAGAAAGCGAGCACGTCCGTGAGCGTGGTGATGGTGATCGAAATGGCCGCCTCTTTGTACGTATTAGACAGTCGAGTCTCTACCCGATCGTGAACATTCGTCTGCTGCCAGCAGGAAATGAGGATGAACATGTCGTCCACTCCGATCCCTATTTAAAACACATCAGAATTTCTTTTTATAATATACATTAAAGGGATAGTTCTGTCAATTCTGTCATTAATTACCGACCTTCATGTCGTTCCAAACCTGTAAGCTTCCTCAAGAACCAATGAGGTTCATTCTCGTGTTACCCAGCACGTTTGAGCTTCAGCAAGAACCAATGAGGTTCATTCTCGTGTTACGCAGCACGTTTGAGCTTCAGCAAGAGCCAATGAGGTTCATTCCTGTTTTACGCAGCACGTTTGAACTTCCTCAAGAACCAATGAGGTTCATTCTCGTGTTACGCAGCACGTTTGAACTTCCTCAAGAACCAATGAGATTCATTCTCGTGTTACGCAGCACGTTTGAGCTTCCACAAGAACCAATGAGGTTCATTCCTGTTTTACGCAGCACGTTTGAACTTCCTCAAGAACCAATGAGGTTCATTCTCGTGTTACGCAGCACGTTTGAACTTCCTCAAGAACCAATGAGATTCATTCTCGTGTTACGCAGCACGTTTGAACTTCCTCAAGAACCAATGAGGTTCATTCTCGTGTTACGCAGCACGTTTGAACTTCCTCAAGAACCAATGAGATTCATTCTCGTGTTACGCAGCACGTTTGAACTTCCTCAAGAACCAATGAGATTCATTCTCGTGTTACGCAGCACGTTTGAACTTCCTCAAGAACCAATGAGGTTCATTCTCGTGTTACGCAGCACGTTTGAACTTCCTCAAGAACCAATGAGATTCATTCTCGTGTTACGCAGCACGTTTGAGCTTCAGCAAGAACCAATGAGGTTCATCCTCATGTTACGCAGCACGTTTGAACTTCCTCAAGAACCAATGAGGTTCATTCTCGTGTTACGCAGCACGTTTGAACTTCCTCAAGAACCAATGAGATTCATTCTCGTGTTACGCAGCACGTTTGAGCTTCCACAAGAACCAATGAGGTTAATTCTCGTGTTACGCAGCACGTTTGAGTTTCAGCAAAAAATTAAGGCTCATTCTTCTGTGTTACACATCACGTTTGAGATTCCACAAGAGGTTTGTTCTTGTGCGTCAAGCAGGTTTGGTTGAGCTTATTTTTGTTCGCTGAGACTCTTCAGAAAATTTGGACCAAACTGCTCAATTCATATGGATTAGTTGTACAATCTCTTCATGAACTTTTAGATGCATCAAAGTAGTAGTTGCATAGCTGTCAACGGAGGGACAGAAAGCTCTCACATTTCATCCAAAAGCTTTTCATTCCGAAGACGAACGAAAGTCTTACGGGTTTGGAACGTCATGAGGGTGAGTAAATGATGACAGTATTTTCATTTTTGGGTGAACTAACCCTTTAGCATAGTACAGCACTGGTTTTATATATGAAGTTATTACCTAATATCAGAAATGGAGAATTAGCAACTGTCATGACAAATGGGACACCAATGTGTAACATCATCCCAAAAGCGGACAGAACAGCCAGTCCAGCGGAGAACACCCCAAATGTGGCAACCCATACTTTATTTCTGACACAGTCAAACCTGGAAAAAATAGACAAAATAGATTTTTTTAAAGACTTTCTCTTGGTTAAATACAATGTATGAATCTTAGAACTAATCTTATTTAGAACCATTTTCAAACAAGATTCGTTCATTCATTTTGAATACAGTATGGATTCGGGAGTTGAACAAATAATTTCCGTTCCCTATACTCTTGGTCCAGAAGATGCAGCATAATATATTTCTGTTTCACATAATATATCTTTGACTGCAGCCAAATTTCCAAATTTGGAATATGAGCAAAGATTGCGTGGATGTGTTTGACAAATTTGGCTATTTAAAATATAACATTTTAATTTAACTCTGCTCGATTGAGCGAAATAATGAATGAATGAATGAATAAAGATTTGAACAACAACTCAGGACATTTCTTTAAACTCAAGTCATAACACAATGTAAACATGTACATGTAAAACATCTACACAGAAGCCCTGGCAAAATCAGGTGTGCATTAAAAAATAGCCTAACTATTCAGGTTAACATACCTCAAACAAGAAAGAATTGAGAATGCAATGGCAATGACGTATGTGATAGAGAAGAGGGGAATCACATCCTTTGTGTTTGCCTCAAATTCCACCTGCCTGGACAGAGATGTGGAATGGGTCACCTGAGGATGCAAATGATCATCATTTCAGATTTTTAAGAATAGTTATGTCACAAGAACATTTGAACGAAATCAAACTAATTTTAAAAAAGGGCTGTCAGCTGCAATACGACAAGGATACATAAATTATACATACATTTTCCACAGATATTGCCTAGGAACATTTTATATTCAGTTCAGCTGTCCAATAGGGGAGAGCCATTACCTCCAATCCACCCCCCAACCGAAGTACAGTAAAAAACAGTAAAATATTTCAACCAACCAAATAAATTTACATTAAAAATTTTAAAAACATAAATAAATAAAAACTTTTGAGAACCCATATCAATTTATAGTTCACTTGTAAAACCAAGAGCTAAAATATGATTTCAGTTTAAAGACTAGTGTTAGAAAATATAGGCCTAGTCCCTGTGACAACTAGCCCCGATTACAATCAATAACGTCCTCAGACAGTAGCCTACATAAATAAAAGATGACCCACCTTGATGAAGTTTAGCGATAAATTAGTTGGAAAAACCTTAAGGAATTCGTTGAGCCATAAGTCTGTTCTGGTGCGATTATCCTCCTTCAGGAAATAAAACAGGCGCACTGCTGTTGCACTTTTAATAACAGAAGAGTTTATATTCACTCCACCAACCGAATAGCCCAGGAAAATGAACGAGAATCCGAAACGAAAGAACGGGAAGGTGAGCTCGGTCTTTTCTAAATTGTGTCCATAATATTTGTAAATATCCAGTATCTTGTTGGGTATGCATTTATTGTATCGTCTTGCGCAAAGTCCCTCAAAAGTGAGCACCTCGTGACCCATAGACGCGTTCAGCTCCTTGACCTTCCTGTCTAAAGTGACTATCTCCTGAAAGGCAGCATCTGTGAGGATGTTGGAGGATCTTGACACCGCTATGAAGGACGCGTAAACTCCATCCGTGTAGAGTCTTTGGTTGGAGAACACCGAGTCGTTCTGCGGAAAGTTTTCCTGAACAAACTGCCTCTCCAGCTTGGCAGGACCGTTCACGGGTGTGAACTGATCCTCAATGTCATTGGCCTCGCTTTCTTCTAAGAAATAAAACCCGCTCCCCAGCACCGCAGAGATCAACAGAGGAGAGATGAAGAACCACCACGGGTAAGTTCCCACAAAGCGGCCGAACTTCTGGAAGCAGATGGAGATCGGCTTCTCCACGCAGTCTGTGGTGCATCCAGCCATGTTCACCGGCATTTTGAAAGATTAAAAAAAAAAGTTAAGAGGGGGAAAGCTCTGCTAAACTAATTAAAGCTCAGTTTCTCTATATCACAACTGTAGTTGAGGCATTCAAGTTAGTATAACTAGCTATAGCTATAAACTAGTTAAAAGTAGATTTAGAAAGAGCAGAATGTATGCGGGGTTTTTGAATATCCTGACGCATTTTTGCGTGAAAATCTCCAGGGAATAAGCGGAGAGCGACCACTGACGGGCACATGCAGAAAATTAGATTTAGACTGACAAAATTACCACATGCGAATTACGCAGTTTATGTTTTTATTGGAGTAGCCTATGCTTTACTTGATGCATGAGTTATTAAATTAAGTTATGTAGTATAATTTTATTAAATTATTATTATAATTTATCAAAATATTATTCATTATAATATTTTTAAATGTTGCAGCATTGTGCTATAGCCTACATAAAAGGGCGGTAGTAGCAGTGAGTTTAAATGATAAGTATTAATTCAATATTTGTTGAAGTTATGTTACAGTGCTCCAGAACATTAAGTAATCAGTCACATATCTGTAGCCTATTTCATAAAAAGTTCAATTTCTTGCTGAATAGCTAAATGAAGGTTATCGCAATTACCGTAAATAAGAGATGACAGCACGTGCAGGGCAAGCCGTTTTGACTTTTAATCATTTGATATGAATTATTGATATCAACGATTCAATTTTCACTAGTTCAAGTGCTTATTTTTTATATCAGGAATATAATTTCCACTAAAAATGTTAATTCTTGATATCAACAATGACGTCATCACTCGCAGAAATAGAATTCTTGATGTCAAGAATTACATTTCAACTAGTAAAAAAAACTATAATTCTTGATTATCTGTAATTGTATTTTCACTAGTGAAATGTCACCATAGGCTGGCATTCAAATTCACTTGTTGATATGAAGAATTTATTTCTTACTAGTTGAAATTACAATTTCACATATCAAAAAAACAATTCTTACTAGTAAAAACCTTTATTTTTTATATCAATAGTTACGTGGTTACTATAGTAAAAAATATATAAATTACAATTACAGATATCAAGAATTATAGTTTTTACTTGTTGAAATTCAATTCTGATATCAATAAGGAATGAATATAAGGTCAAAACGGCTTGCCATAACACGTGACGCTGTACTTGGAGCTGTTCATGTTGTCGGATTCGGACTTAATGTTTCTCTTGCTCAAAATAAATCTGCAGTGGTCTCATGGTACAGCGGTCACGTGATACAAAGTTGTGGCTCTCGGAAAATTAGGAGTCTCAAGTCGTAATTACGAGTTCTGTGATCATGTGAATCAGAATAATTAAGGTATTACGACATGGCGCCAAAGCAGCAATACATTCCAGATAATGAATAGGCCTATATATTTGAAAAAGTTGCCAACACTCATAAATAAAGGTTCTTTAACAATTCTTTGAAGTAGCCTAGAGATTCGACAAAGAATCATCTTCTTATCAAAACATGTTGCTGTATACAGGTTGAGTTGACATTATGGTTATGATTATGCTGCATTCACGCCATTACCGCTAATAAAGCTCAGTATGTGTTCAAATCACTCTCGCGGTACTTTGATACACTGATCGGTCTGCGCAGCGCCGCTTCAAGTCGAACACATGCACCCTAAATCTGCAGTGGTCACGTGGTACAAGTTGTAGCTCTCAGAAAATCACGAGTTTACACACTCTAAAAAATGCTGGGTTGAAAACAACCCAAGTTGGGTTGAAAACGGACACACCCAGCGATTGGGTTGTTTTAACCCAGCGGTTGGGTTAAATGTTTGCCCAACCTGCTGGGTAGATTTATTACAGTATTGCTTGCTTAAAATTAACCCAAAGTATGTTGAAAATTAACATTTATAATGTTTAAACGAACACTCTAAAAAATGCTGGGTTAAAATAACCCAAGTTGGGTTGAAAATGGACTAACCCAGCAATTGGGTTGTTTTAAGCAAGCATTTAACCAAACTGCTGGGTTAAAACAACCCAAATGCTGGGTTAAAACAACCCAATTGCTGGGTTTTCAACCCAACTTGGGTTATTTTTAACCCAGCATTTTTTAGAGTGAACTAATAAGTTTAATGAATAATAATTAAACAAACATTTATTAAATTGCTTATTAATACATTTTCACCTTTTGATTATTATTGTTGCCTCTAATTACGTGATCTAATTTCCAGCCTATTTTGGGTTCATTTTAAGCCAGCCATAGAGTAATTTTTAAACAATAGTTGGGTTAAAAAAACTGGCCAGCATGTTGGGCAAACATTTAACAACTGCTGGGTTAAAACAACCCAATCGCTGGGTTTGTCCGTTCTCAACCCAAATTGGGTTGTTTTTAAACCTGCATTTTTTAGAGTGCACGTTGTAATTACAAGTTCTACAAGCGCCTGGAGGCTTTTTACAGTTCAGAATCGTTACTTAATTACAAAATGGCGCAAACGCACCTTTAAAAACATTCTTGCTTCACATTATTAGTTTTTCAGGTCAGTATATTTCTGGGGTCTGGTTTTCTAAACAACTAGAGAATAAAAAGTTTGTGTAAATGGTTCTCATATGGCCACCAGATATAAAACCTTTTTTCTAAGTGGAACCTTTTAAGAATTTTTAAGAATGAATGAATAATAGTCTAACATCCCTGGATATAAACTATATACAGCTCAAGATAGAAATATAGACCAATTCATTTAAGTTGGAAACAGGACTTACGTCGCGGTTTCTGCTTCTTTTGCTCCATCAGGACAGAGTGATGTGAGGAGAGAATGACATGCAAGTTCATTACTGAACACAGAGCTCCATTCATGCCTTTCAATTACCCCAGTGGTTAATTGCCCCAACAAAAGTGCTTGATTCTCATAGCGCTTGTGATTTGCCTGTAGGGGCCTCAAATTATTACCACTCTTTTGTTTTACTGTATCAAAGAGCAACTTACATTGGACATGTTCAAACACATCTGTTTGGTTGAAATCATTTGCTCATTTTTGTAGCTTTATTTTTACATTTTTCCCTGAGAAATTAGATGACTGGCAATGTCAATTTTTGTTGGCCACTAGGTGGTGCTAGTGACAATTTTTCATATTTCCCAGCATCACTATTGAGTATCTAGTTGTTGTCATGGTGACAGGTCACAAGGAGAGAAAAGCTGCAGTTGAAGGTCGTCATGGTGACTGGGTCAGGGGAAGCAGAGCTGCCATTAGCTGTTGTTCATTGTGATTGGGTCAAGGGAAGGCAGAGCTGATTAGAGGTCGTCATGGTGAAAGAAGAGATGAGAAATTGTCATGGTGACCGAGTCAGCAAGAGTTGCTGCACTGGCATCTTCTGTTTTTTTCTCATTTTTAATAGTATCCCCCCTCTTACCTAGAAGTCTCTTCTGCTCACCAAGGCTGCATTTATTTGATCCAAAATACAGCAAAAACAATATTATTGTGAAATATTTGTACAATTTAAAATTACTTTCTTCTATTTGAATATATTTCAAAATGCTATTTATTTCTGTGGTGCAAAGCTGAATTTTCAGCATCATTACTCCAGTCTTCAGTGTCACATGATCCTTCAGAAATCATTCTAATATGCTGATTTGCTGCTCAGGAAAAAAAATATGATTATTATTATCAATGTTGAAAACAGTTGTGTACAATTTTTTTAATGAATAGAAAGTT